>NC_133657.1:8522341-8822341 GCF_009905375.1 Apium graveolens | reverse complement strand
CAGATGAAATCCATGAATCTGAAACGTAAAGCTCGTCCCCCCTTTCCCCAAGTAGAAACTTGTTGATACGGCTCCACCAAGAAGTCGTATCTAGTTGGAAAGGAAAACTCACCGATATTTTCCAGGCGATGCTTGTTAATGGATTAACTTGTTCCAAGAATTTTACTTCCCGAGTATTGGGTAAGTAATCAAAAACTCTTTTATCAAAATAGCAACCTCGTTGCGGATATAAAACACACCACAGAGCCGGATCCCTCAGGGTTTGAGCGAATATTTAAATCCCCTTTGAAAGGAAGATCTTAAATATAAAATGAGTTTTGGGATCCGCTCTAACTTTTAAAATCATTTTGAAGACTCGCAAAACATTTTTAGGAATGTTTGGAGTGATGCTGATTTACTAAAATAAATCAGTCCCGATATATTAGGAAATATCTGAATATTATTATTTAAATAATATCCTCATAAAGAATAATCTTTATAAAAATAATTGAAGTAGAAGTTTTAAAACTTATACTTGCAATGATTATTAAATAACCAAAGATATACTTATACGAAAGTACTATCTTTATTTGAATAATCAAAAGTGAGTTTGATTATCGACACATTATTCCTTAATAAAATAAAGAATGATAATTAGTAAATAATCGGAGTCATAAGTCCTCGAATGAATATTCAAATAATAATATTCATTAATAAAATAAACGGAGTCATAAGCCCTAGAATGAATATTCAAAATAATATTCAATAATAAAATCAACGGAGTCATAAGCCCTCGAATGAATATTCAAAATAAAATTCAATAATAAAATAAACGGGGTCATAAGCCCTCGAATGAATATTCAAAATAATATTCATTAATAAAATAAGGTTATCGAATAAACCTTATTTGATTCATAGTTTTAAAAACTATTCATATATATATATATATATTATACTCGGGAGCATCGACTCCCGGTTTTAGAAAAAAGTTCACCTTTGGGTCCCCTATACTAAGGGTATATGCAAATTACCGCTTATCTCTAGCATAGGTATTATCAACTGAATCAACAGATATATGTATCAAGAATACGAAAGAGGCATGCATATATACCATATCACATGCTACAATATATCGCAAGAATTTGCTAATTAACCATCATGCATCTATCACAAGATAATGCATATACATATGTATACATCACAACAACAATATAACAGATGGAAAACTTGCCTGAGTGCTCCCAGATAGACTTAAGCTTAGAGTGGGTCCGATAACCTATGAACAACAACATAAGTCGGAATTAAACCCCGGTCGCTTAAGAAACTAGACTTTAACCATTTAGAGTCCTAACGTTTGCTTTCGCGCTTAACGATTCACTTAAGTCGCTCGAGTACCCTCAGCTCCACCATTTTTAATAAATTAGCCATTAAGGATTTTAAGGCGATTCTTTCGCGAGTACCTTACCAACTGCCTAATCCACTTTACATAAATGTTTCATACCTCAATTAGTCATTTAAGGTCCTTAACCAAGGTTTCAAAGTAAGGCGAGGGGTAATGGTTCGGTCGCGAAACGCCGTTACTTAAAACGGTCGTTTCTCCTAAACCGTACATCGGATTCAAGCGTACCACATATCAAAATGAAGCTCGTAACATGAACTATCTAAACATGGCAATGGTCAAAACCTAACAGTGAGTTCAAGGGTTCTGATGTTAAGAACAAAAACAGTCTACGGTAAATCGAGCATTACGACGGCTATGTTTACGCGATTTCCCAAAATTTTACCAAACCAATTCAACACCAAACCATCACCAATCAATCCCAATACAACCATATGACAATATCACTCATCAACCACTTTAAACCATTTAAACCAAGCCCAAATCATACCATGAATCATCAAGAACAACTAGTGCTACTCTTAACTCCCAAAATCAACAAAAACACTTAACAACTAAGATCTCAACATGACAAAACAACTACTACACTTAATCTATCATTCCATCATCATAATCATTTTATACCAAACAACTTAATGCTAAGATAATTTAGAGTTATACCTTCCTTGAAGCTTTTAATCAATGAAAGATCCTTGGAATGCCCTTGGAAGCCTTGATCTATGCTTAAGCTACCTTGAACTTTCATAAAAATCAAGAAAACCAAAGTTATTTCTTGAAGGTTACTATTCACCATCTTCTTCCTTGATTTATTGGAAGAGATTGTGAAGGAATTAGAAGCTTAAACTTATAGGATATCCATATCTATGTACAAGGAACCTTAGATAATTACCTCACTAACTAACAAGGCTTGGATCTTGAATTTTGGAATTTTCTTCTTTGAAAAAGAAGAAAAGCCGAGAGATCTTCTTGAAAATGGAAGTGTTTTGTGTTTTTTGATTTGTTTGCTTGGTTGCTAGCTTTTGTTTTTGATTAATTACCTTTTTACCCATGAAAAAAATTGTGTGGTTATTAATCAACCACGCCTCCTTCCCTTATGCCATGCTTAGGTCATCATGTGATGTCACCTTGTTACACTTGTCTTTCTCTTGTTGGTGTGATGACATCATCATCCACTAACCCCTTGATTAACTCCTAATTACTTGGCTAATGACCGCTGATCTGTTATGCGGTTCGCTTAACTTTCGTTTTCATTTATCGTTTGAGGGATCATACCCGGGATCTTATTACTTAGGTTTCTTTCACATTTCTCAATACATTATATTCCTTTCATGATCCTCTCTTGTAATCCTTGAATTTAAATCCTTTTTATTCTGTTACCTTATACTCAATTCTTTCTGTATCTGGTAGATTTTCGGGAAAAATCAAAGTGTTCAGATCTGGATTCTGACGATCTTTACATATACTTATATACCACATAGAGTACAAATAATATCCCAGAAGATCAATAAAAGAACCCTTACATAGTGTGGCATGAAAAATTTTCTTATTCAGCATAATCAGCAAAACACTATTCATAAGGGTTTCCAAAAATTTCAAAAAAAATTGGAGTTATTACAAATAGTACATAGTAAGAATAATGCAGAGTTAGATTTTCATGACAGTAATTCAGTAAGTCGTTGAGTAGGATTGGCCGAATTATAAAACTGCTGTTGAAAAACTGCAGAATTCTGCTTCAAAAAATCTGCAGAAATTTGTTGCTGAAAACTGCATAATTCTGCTTTAAATAATTTACAGAAATTTGTATAATCTGCTGCTTAAAACTGCAGAAAATTGTAAAATTCTGCTTCAAAAATTATACTGAAATTTGGTAACTATAGCATTAGTTCAAACTAGTATTTTTAATATAATCCAACTTATAATACAAACTAATCAACCAAAAAGTTGATCATCAACCCAAAACAAACAAGAAGCATAACCTGAAGCATAGTGCACCCCTGATTTGGGTCTGTTGTGTAAAATCAAAAGAAACGACCAACAATGCTAAGCCTACAAATTATTCAGATTCAGATAACCAAAAGTGTAGAATATTACAAACATAACTTATTATAATAAGCCAAAACAAGTCTTATAAAAAATTCAGTTCAATAGCTTGTAGGTCGAGCATCAAAATAGCAAAAACATAAAATTATTAGAGAAATAAATCAGGTATACATTCTTCTATGTAAAAAACAGGAAATGATAAATCCTTTATATAATAATAAATAAACATTTCATTATAGAATAATGAATAGACATGTTATATTGTTAATTGTAACTCTTATGCTGATGAATGGGTTAGTTGTCTTTGTAGGCTGCCAAATGTCCACGATATGTTGCACGTAGATTACCTTCAATAACATGAATTTTTGTTCATCTTTTTCTTTGCAAAGTTTCATTCGAATCCAGTAAAAGCCCCAAAAGTATCAAAGACTTCTTTGTATTTTAATAATGATAATAATAAGAAATAGAAAACTGACTGAGTGATTCATATAGTAAATTTCAGTGCATAAGAATGGAAACTGATCAATCATGTTAAGTTTAGATGTAACTTCCTAACTCAATATATCTGCAAAACCTTCAAGATCCTATAAATATACATTTACTTACTATTTAGTAAATTTTCAGAAATAGGTCAAATGTCAATATGAACATGACCTTGAAGCTCGTGATGATGTTTGTTATAACTAATCGATAAGAAAGTGCTAAAATATAGATTTAATCGAATCAAAAAGTTATATATATGATTTAGCAATCTTCAAACAATTTTAAAGAAAAATTGTGCTTGATCTTAAAGCTCATAAAATATTACAAATGCTTGTAAGGACATAGGCCAAATGTGTTGGGTTTAATCTAAACTAGAACTTTATTTAAATATATTTGTTTATTTATGTAAACATGTATTAACTTGGTTATATTTTTTGTATTTACCAAGTCTATACGTGGGAGTAGTTTTAGGAGTTTAAGTTTGAATAAGTTAGTAGTGTAGAGTTTTGTATCGACCAAGTCTATACCCGAAGATTTTCTTCTGTCACTTGCCGAGAAACAGACTGCCAAAGAAGCGTGGGAGGCACTTAAAATGATGTGTCTCAGCGCAGAACGTGTTAAAAAGGAGAAAGTACAGACTTTGAAAGCAGATTTCGAGTCCCTGAAAATGAATAATGGAGAACCATTGGATGACTTCTACCTTAAACTGAACAGACTGGTTGCTAATATCCGGGCTCTGGGTGAAAGCGTGGAAGAGAGCTATGTCGTAAAGAAACTCTTGAGGGCAGTGCCAGCCAAGTTCTTACAAATAGCATCTACAATCGAACAATTTGGTGATCTCGATACAATGTCTATAGAAGAAGCAATCAGGTCGTTAAAGGCCCACGAAGAACGATTCAAGGGTCAGGAAGAACCTGTGGGCGGACAGTTACTGCTCACAGAAGAGGAGTGGGTTAAGAAAGAAAAATAAGAAGGGGGTCATTTGTTGTTAACCATAGACGAATGGATCAAACGGTCTAATATCCGGGGACGCGCCAAAATGGAGATGAGTTCCGTGGTGGTCGTACGAGACGAGATAGAAGCAAAATTCGGTGCTTTAACTGTCTTGCCTATGGTCACTACGCAGCCGAATGTCGAAAGCCAAAGCGTGAGAAAAGCCAACTATTGGAGGTGAATATGTCACATACCACAGATGACAAACCAACTCTGTTAATAACAGAGTATGGACAAGGTGAATTGCTCCTGAATGAAAGAAATATAAGGCCCGGCTTGTTTGCAAATGGTGAGAACAACAAAGAAGTTTCAAATTTTTGGTACTTGAATAACGGCGCAAGTAATCACATGACTGGAAAGAAATTTAAATTCAGTGAGGTAGATGAAAAACTAACAGGGAAGGTGCGTTTCAGAGACGGGTCAACTGTGGACATAAAGGGCAAAGGGACTGTGACTTTCAAGTGTAAAAATGGAGGAGTAAAGAAGTTCCATGAGGTATATTATATTCCCAATCTTCGTAATAACATTATATCTCTTGGTCAATTAACTGAACATGGAAATAAAGTTATTTTAAATGGGGATTGGTTATGGATATATGATGAACAAGGAACCATTTTTATAAAAGTTAAAAGATCGGGAAACAGGCTCTATAAAATTGAACTTGAAACTTGTGATACTGCTTGTATACTAACTAAAAAAGAGGAGATTTCCTGGCTGTGGTACAAGCGCTTGGGACACGTCAACTTTCAGGCTTTGAGTTCCATGTCTAAGAATAAAATGGTGGAGGGCCTGTCAAGTATAACACCTCCAAAAGAGAATTGTTCAGGATGCTTGATGGCTAAACAGGCCAGGAAACCATTTCCTGCACAAACTCAGTATCGTGCAAGAAAAACTCTCGAGCTAGTTCATGGTGATATCTGTGGTCCAATGACACCAGCAACGCCAAGTGGAAATAAGTACTTCTTTCTTCTTATTGATGACTATAGCAGGCATATGTGGGTCTACATGCTCAGGGAGAAGAGTGAAGCTTTCGATGCGTTTAAGAAATTTCGTTCTCTAGTGGAAAATGAGTCAACTGAGATAAGGACATTCCGCACGGATCGTGGTGGGGAATTCTGCTCAAACGCTTTCAACTCATATTATCAAGAAAATGGCATTCAAAGGCAATATACCACTCCGTATTCGCCTCAACAGAATGGCATAGTAGAAAGAAGGAATCGTACGGTGGTGGCAATGACTCAGAGTTTCTTGAAATCTATGGACTTGCCGGCGTTTTTATGGGGTAAAGATGTGACACACTCGGTTTACATCTTAAACCGTTTCTCCATACGAGCAGTCTCTGCACAAACTCCTCATGAACTCTTGACGTGTGAGAAACCAAATCTTGAGCATATAAGGATGTTTAGGTGCATTGCCTATACGAAAGTTCATGCCGTTTTTACGAAGAAATTGGATGATCGAAGTAGGATGGTTGTGAATCTTGGCAGAGAGCTTGGCACGAAAGGATACAGACTTTATGATCCCTTAACCAAGCAAATTATGGTAAGTCGAGACAAGATATTTGATGAATAGGCGAGCTGGCCATGGATAAAATCAGAAAAAAGGAATCCATCTGCTTCTACAGGGAATTATACGGTGCTTGACATGGAAACTAGCGAGAAAGACGTGACAGAAGAAACCAAGCATGATATGGGGTACACAACCCCAATGCAGTCATATTACAACAGCGGTGGGAGCAGCATAAATTCAACTATAGTACACAACACTCCTCACTCTTCCTCAGTTCGAACAACCAGTGAGATCCAAAGCTCAGACAACAGCCAACCGCGTAATTTTAGATCCCTGAAAGAACTATACAAAAAAACCGAGGTGGTAGAACTTCCAGAAGAATTACTCATGATGGGAGTAGATGAACCCGTGAATTACAGTTAAACAATAAAGAAAAAAGAGTGGAGAGAAGCAATGGAAAGAGAGATAGAAGTTGCTGAAAGAAATCAGACTTGGATTCTTACTAAACTCCATAAAGGATAAAAGGCAATTGACTTAAAGTGGATATTCAAGGCTAAGCGGGACGAAAGTGGAGAGATAGTAAAGTACAAAGCACGGATCATAGTGAAGGACTATGTATAAGAACATGGCATCGATTTTGACGAGATTTTTGCCCCGGTAACACGGCTTGAGACAGTGAGACTGCTTCTTGCATTGGTTGCTAAAAACGGATGTGCTTGCATGAACACCCTCATTTTAATGGCCCATGCAATGTAATTGTTTCGAGTTAACATCGGGTAATTTAAGCCAACTCCTCCCTCTCCTACCTTTCGTGTTTCCATCGGGACGAAAGTGGACAGATAGTAAAGTACAAAGCACGGATCGTAGTGAAGGGCTATCTACAAGAACAGGGCATCAATTTTGATGAGATTTTTGCCCCGGTAACACGGCTTGAGACAGTGAGACTGCTTCTTGCATTGGCTGCTAAAAACGGATGGCAAATCCATCACTTAGACGTCAAATCGGCTTTCCAAAACGGTGAACTAATTGAAGTGGTGTACGTTTCCCAACTGGAGGGATTTATTAAAAAAGGTCAGTAACATCTTGTTTATAGGTTGAGTAAAGCCTTGTATGGACTTCGAGAGGCCCCTCGGGCATGGTATTCAAAACTTAATAAGTGTCTGGAGGGAATGGGTTTGGCTAGGTGCCCATTCGAATATGTTGTCTACACAAGGCGGGACGGAGATGAAAGCCTGGTTGTCGCCATTTACGTGGATGATCTCTTGATAACAGGAACAAGCATGGAAGGGATAAAGAAGTTCAAAAAACAAATGGAACAACATTTTGAGATGAGTGATCTCAGACTGCTAACTTATTATCTGGGAATTCAGGTGACACATGGGGATGGTTTTGTGGAGCTCAAGCAAGTTGCATATGCAAACAAGATCCTCGAGAAGGTTGGCATGGTTGGATGTAATCCGACAAAGTATCTGATGGACCCAAAACTGGTGCTTACAAAAGATCCAGAAGGAAGTGCTGTGAATTCAACCGAATACAAGAGTTTAGTGGGAGGTCTTCGTTACTTGGTCCACACTAGACCAGACATTGCTTTTTCAGTTGGTATAGTAAGTCGGTATATGGAACGACCCACAGTTTTACATCTCAATGCTGTCAAACGGATTCTTCGTTATATAAAGGGTACGATTAACTATGGCCTGATATACGGCAAGAACTATCAGGAGAAATTAAATAGATCATGTTTTTCATTTAAAATGTTTCAATTTAGAATTACTTTTGAACTAATTTAATATAATAACTATTATTATTATATCTAATCATAATTTTGATATAAAAATTCAACGATTAAAATTTAAGCGACCAAATTACAACTAAATTTAATGAAGTTTTAAGTTGTTTTTATAAGTGGTATAATTGGAGAGACATTAACATGTTTGTGCTAATAATATATATATATATATATATAGAGAGAGAGAGAGAGAGAAAGAGAGAGAGAAATTTCTGTTTTGGTGTCAGTTTCAAAACTGACAGTATTAGACCTGAAGTTCTAACAATCCAACGTAATATTTATTATTATTTGATACGATATAATGGATATTATATATTATTGACTTTTGCTTTAATCGTGGTTACACAACAAATATAATATGGGGAAAAAGGTGATTGTTATATACTTTTAAGTAAGCTTAATTAAGTAAATTAAAAAGGGATCATACCTGGTATGCATGAAAAGTAATCCCTAAAAATATGATTAATACTGAATAAATTATATTCAAAGTTGACTTGAAAGTTTGTAGTCAAAATTCATGAACACAATGATGAAGGTTTGCACAGCCCAAAGTGGGTATGACAACCAAAGTAAATCATGGAGATCACGTCCTATTTACGACCCAAAATGGGTCGTGGCAGCCATGAAAAAAAATCAGTTACATGTTAAGCTCGCCGAGATTTCCTAAAACCAAAGTCCACGAAGATCCAATAAACGTCCAACATGAAAATAGACTCCTAAAGGAAGGATCAAGAATCCACCGACTTGAGAAGTCCTATACTTACCATCTTAGTTAGAGACATATACATTAAGTCTCTGAACCCAAGTTTTACCCTAGACTCCGCATCTATATAAAGGGCTCAACCCAAAAAACTAAAACTACGTTTGCGCTTGATTCTCTTCAACCTAAAACTACGTTTTCGCTTGATTCTCTTCACCTCAAAGATACATAGGCACCTTGTGAGTACCGTTTTAGTCTTGAACACATGTGCAGCTATTAAATCTCGAAAGTCACAAACCTTTACATTAAAGACAATCACAACCCTACTTTTTATTCAAAACAGTTCCAACCAAACTTTTAATATTTTGTCTATTAAAATATAATAAAGATTTAAAAAGGATAAAAAATCCAAGAAGTTAATAAATAAAAAAAGAGGAAATAATATGGTAAAAATGTGATTAGTATACTTTTAATGAATAAAAATAAAAAGAATGGAAGCATAGTATATATATAAAAATAAAAATTTGCATTTCTAAAAATTCTTTATGGTGACACTTTTATATATTTAATCTTTTATATGGTTTGAAGTTTAAAATTTTTTATCATAATATATTACTCACACATGTATATCATTGTATATCAATGCTTTAATTTAAACTTTCGGTTCAGTTCGATTATTTTGGTCGGTTTCGAGTAAAAATCGAAACAGAATTGAAACTTTCAATTTTTAAAATTTCAAAATGCTACCTGTAAGTCATATGTCATAGCCTATTTGTATATTCGAGGATTCAACTCAACTCAAATAAGAATGTAATAAGTAAATAGTGGATCGACCGTCAGAGAGATCTCGCAAAGTAATATCTGTCAAAGGATTCAGAAACAAGGTTCATCTACAGACTTGAGGAGGTAATTCACTGGAAGAAGTTCAAGAAGTTGATCATGCCTCAGTGATATAAATCAAGATCGTGGATTTAATCAAGTGACAGAGATCTCGTCAGAGTATCATTAATTACAAGGATTTAATCTGAAGAAAATCAAAGTGTCAAAGTCAAGACATGAAGAAACGTCACGGAAGTTAGTCACTCATGAACCAGACAGTACATCGAGTGTCAACGTTGAAGTGGTGGAATTGATTCATAATTTTCAGTGATTTTCAGAAGATTTGCAGAAGAATGGTTGCTGCTCAAGACTAGAATTAATTCTCTATTAATTAATTAATTCATCTAATTTAATTAAGAAAATAAATTATATCTGCAAAGAATAATTTATTTATTAATTGAATTAATTGATTAATTAATTCTGAATTAATTTTAGGAATTTTCAGAAGTTTAATTGGATTAAATTCAAGTCTTAAATCAGCAAGACAAATGGAAATGAACTAGCATGACAATCTGGATTGTCATACCGATTATCATGCCAAGTCATTTCCATTGTCATACCGAAAGTTACTCTAGGAGGATAATTGTCTTGCTAGTTCATTCTGATTGTCATGCTAGTTCATTCAGATTGTCTTGCTAGTTCATTCAATTGTCCTACCGAAAGTCTTGCCAGCTATAGGATTGTCATGCCAATTCAATTCTATTGGTTTGTTGATTAAAAAGAAGCAGAAGACCTTCTTTCAAGAATCTATCATTTCAAACAGAAGAACAAAGAACAAGAAAAGCAGCCGCCTTGAAATATTACATTTTTCATCTGCTTAATTCAAGATCACATTTCTAGATTGTAAAGTTAAATCCAATCAACTAGAAATCTTTATCTTGTTCTTGTGTAACAATCTAGCGGATCAAAATCCCTAGAACTTAATCTCAAATTGCGTTTAGCATTTGAATCTTTTTATTACAAAAATAGAAAAAGTTCATGTCGAATTTATTCTAGATTTGTGATAATTAATTTGAGATTAATTCCTTGTAATCGATACAGTTGTTGTAACACCTTTCAAGTTTAATAATATTTTTTATTTAACTTGAATTTTGTTTCACATTTTTTATTCCGCATTTAATTCGATTATTCGGTACTGTTTGTATTCAACCCCCCCCCTTCTACAAACACATTGGGACCTAACAATTGGTATCAGAGCCTTCTGATTAACGAACAAATCAAGATCCTAGACTTTTGTGATTTTTCAACTCCTTGAATTTTTATTTATTCAAAAATTCATAATGACTTCACATAAAGTTGGAACCGTTAAAATTCCACAATTTGATAAAGAGAATTATATCATGTGGAAGAAGAAGATGCTATTATTTTTACAAGTTGCAAATCCCAAATATTCAAACTTGTTAAAGAAGGGTATAAAAACTCCGATGGTTATTGAACCGGAGGTAATAATAGATGGTGTGGTGACTACTGAAGCTAGAACCTATCCAAAAGAGCCTGAAGATTTTACTCCTGCTGAGAAGGAAGAAGCCTCCTTGGATGCCAGCCTTCAATTAATATTAATTGATTCCCTTGATCCCTTGATGAACAGACATGTGATGAACTGTAAAAATTCTAAACACATGTGGGAAACTATTGAGGTGATTAATGAAGGCACAGAGGAAGTTAGGGAGAACAAGTTGGAAATCCTAACCTCTGAATATGAACATTTCAAATCAAATCCAGGAGAAGGAATTAGTGAAGTATTTGAGAGGTACAATGCGTTGATCAACAACCTGAACATCAATGGAAAGTATTATTCAATCAGGGAGGTCAACAAAAAGTTCCTTTTAACACTGCCAGCTCATCTTGAACATAGAATCACTGCCATTAGAGAAGCTAGAGATCTGAGTGAGATTTCTTTGGACAGGCTCTATGGAGTGTTAAAAACCTATGAGTTGGAGCAGATTCAACAGAAGGAAGTCTACGGGAAGGATAGAATGGTCAGCACATCTACTGCACTTGTAGCTGAAGGTCAACAACAACAACAATCTCAACAGTTAGAAAGAATGGTACAGTTTTCCAAGGGTGAGGAAAATGAGTTAGTAGCAGAATATGCTCCTCCTACTACAAATCAATCAAGTGATGATTTTTATTCCTTGGAAGAGCTGGAGCAATTGGAAGATGAATCAATGGCCCAAATTGTCAAGAGATTCTCCCATGTCAGATTCAGGAGGAATCCCAAGCTTAAGTACAAGTCCAACTACAACAAATTCCAGAAAGGTGGATCTTCATCCTCTATCACCAGCAGTGGTGGGTACAAAACAGGGATGGTTGATCGAAGCACCATTAGATGCTATAACTGCAATGAGTTGGGACACTTTGCCACAGAATGTAGGAAGCCAAAGCAAGTAAGAAAGAACTCTGAAAGGGCTTATCTGGCAAAGGGAAGAAGCTGGGATGATACTGACAGTGAAGATGAAGATGAAGGAAATCTTGCTCTTATGGCTATTGATGGAAAAGCTTCATCGTCAAGAATAGAGTTAAAACTTTCTGATGCTGAAATGGTTTATCATCTAAGAGGTAACTTAGATTGTGCACGTCGTGATAATGAACTGTTAAGTTTAAAGATCACAGACCTTGAGAAAGAGGTCAATGAATTAAGACTTGTGCATATTAATCAAGACAAATTAAAAGAACAGGTATCTTTTCTAGAGAATAGAGTTGACTGTTATAGAAAACTCGAAACTATTCTCAAAGACAAGATCACCGGTCTTGAGACTAAGGTTAGAGCCTACTTCAATTCTTGTTCGAAGGCTAAAGAGTTCTACAGTAAGCAAGCTGTTAATCAAACATCTGGAATAGGATATGATTACAATGCTGCTATTGGAGAATTAGGCATAAACTCCCCTCCTCATATCTGTGCTAAAGGGAGGGAAGTACCACATGTGCTTAAGGGTGTTGATGAACCCCTCTATAAAGCATCAATTGCTGAACCATTTGATGCGACCTCTTCTGTTATTCAAGAAGAAATATGTGCTGAGGATCATGCTTATGAGAAGATTGTTTCCAAGTCAAGTGAGTCGAAAGTTCCAGTCAAAGTTGTGAAAGCAACTGAGACTAACTCAGACACACATGAGTTGGATAACAATAATGCCATGTCTACCATGCATAAATTATCTGCTGTTAATCAATCTCATAAAGCATGTGGTGTTGCTAATTGTATGTCTTGTGCTTTTAATATGATGTATGCTTATTTTAATGGTAAGCATGTGTCTAATGATAAGACTACTCCTCGTCAGCATGTGAATAACAAGAAGCATGATAGGTCTAAGACTGCTAGTCCTTCTAAGGCTAGAAAGGAGACATTTGTGCCTAAGCTTAAACAGAAATTTGTTAAGGCTGTTTACAAGGTCAAATTTTCAGTCATTGAGAAAGTTGAGACAATTAAAATTAAAAATGTTGTTTTGTCTGACAAAGGACAGTTCTACAAGTATGCCGGGCCCAACCAAGTTTGGGTTCCGAAGAAGGTCTAATCCATTTGAAGTGCAGGGCAGTATACAGGTGTAACCGGTAGTGTGGATTCTTGACAAGTGGATCATCAAGACATATGACCGGAGATAGAGCCCTGCTATCAAATGTGGATTGAGAAAGCTGGCCCCCTGGTTACCTTTGGAGATAACAGCAAAGGTTTATCTGAGGGATATGGCTGTTTGCAAGCTGGGAATGTTATCATTGTAATTTTGTATATTGTGCTAGGTTATTATCAGGAAGCAGTATCTAACATATAGCACCAGTGACGAGACTTGAGAATATTACGCCATATCAAGCACCTGCTGCACATTACACTTGGAATTGTACTCTAGTAAGATGTGTACAAGTGTACTCCTGGTTGGTGAGTCAAAAGAGGAAGTCAATGCACCACAGTTCATGGACTTTGCAGCTGCAGATCTATTGGACTATGCAATCTCTTCTTCACAATCTCACTTCAGGTTGGTATGAACTAGTATACTGCTCAAGCAATCGTCAAGGACATGGTATGGCACTCTAACTGCAGTTACAGTTTTATATGAATAAGTAGAGTCGTCATATTTATAACTCTCTTATCACTAAGCACAATCATATTGTTTTATATGTGCAGTGGTATATTGATTATGCAACATAACAATTAGTATCTAAAGTACTTGACAAGTATCGGTCAATGATATCTTGTTAACATTATATTGCAGATATTTGTAAGCTTTTGACATGAATGAGAATTACTTAGACTTTACCCTAAGTGATCAATGTTTTATCAAAAACTCATTCATATTGAAAAACAAAATCAAACTTCTTTCTACATTAGTGATTTCTTATTTCGTGTAAAATCTTTTGAAATCACTATTGTAAATCATTTTCTCTCTATCACCATATGTTCTGTGTTACAGGTTCAGTCTCCAATGACTTTCTTTCATTGACAGTCATGAGGTTGAAAACCCACAACGTCTATCCCAGACTGTAAAGACAAACACAAAAAAACAGAACCAACCAACACTCTCTTACCACTAAATATAGTATGAATGAGCGTGAGGGAGATAGTGCCTAGTGCACCACATAAGGAAGGTTCTGTAGTCAACCCAGTGGCTCTGTCTCATACATAGATGAGTAGTATTTAAACCGAGACAACTGCTAGCCCCCATACATCTTCTCAAAAAGATGTAATGGCTGAAAAGGCACAAAAACAGTTACTAGATTCATTCTCTCAACAGGGTGAGTCTATTGAATTTTGCCTCTCGGCCAAGGTATCCGATGTAGTGTCACCACTTCAAACATAATCAATTCTTGATGCACAAGGAGAGGTTACACACACAAAGGATGAGTTGACGGAAACAAGAGTTTCGACCATTTTAAGGTCAGATTCGATTGTTCAAGGTTCGTTAGTGGACCAATTGCCTTTACAGGTGTTAGGAGAGGATACTGATCCAAAAGCCATATGTCAGTGGTCAGTGTCTACCTCCCCAGGCTTAAATCCCCTGGATGCATCTGCGGATAGTGGATCTGACATAGGTGCAGATCGGCAACTTATTGACAATGATTCAGATATTACCTGATAAGTCACAAGGAAGTGTCTTCACAGACATTAGAAGGGAACTTTGATCTTTATGCTAAAATCGTTGGATCATTGTTTACCTTCCCAGAATTCAAATCTGGAACCCTAAAAGGGAAACTAGCAACTTGTAGATTATGACTCAGATTTATCTGACGAGTTTAACAAGGATGGGGATTTGTGAACTCCCATTGCACCACCTGTGACCTCCTTTAAGGATGGCTAAGGTGATTTTCCTTGCAGGTACAGCTGGATTATGGAGCTATGAGAGAAGAGTGATACACTTGTGAGAATGAGTGTAAACACGAGTGGAGAGAAGAGTGAAACACATGTAAGGTACACTAAAACACAATCACACACTCACAGTGAGGAAGAAAGAGAAACTACTTGTTATTTCTTTTCCATCCAAGTGAAATATGAGAACTCCTTCAGACGACGGCATACATTCCTTCTTTAAGGGGGAGATAAAAGCTTAAGTAATAGTTTGGAGGATTCCTCAACTAAGGGGGAGAAATAGCAGGGAGGAAGAAAAAGATCCTACATGTACACTACACCACACCATTGTTGTTTGTAACTACGGATCCTATTGTACGGGAGAGGTGGTAAACACAAGGTGATTTCCTAGTAAGGGAAGAAGCAGTTAGGGGAGTACCATTGGTTTTTATCTGCGGATCCTATTGTACGGGAGAGGTGGTAAAACGAAGGTGATCTTCTTTAATCAGTTGATTCTCATAGGGGGAGAAGCAAGAGATATGGGCTTCTCAACAGGAAATGTGGTTGTACAAATGAAGATGGAACTACTTGAAGATATGTTCAGTCTAGAGGAACATCTACTTGGAATCTGGAAAATGTTAAATCTCATCCAGAACTTTTCTGCTATTTACTTTGCATGTATGTTTATATCTTTTTCTTATTTGTTAGTTGAGTTATCCTCTAGGTATTTGTGTGTTATTGTCTAACAAACAAATAGGGGGAGATTGTAAGTCATATGTCATAGCCTATTTGTATATTCGAGGATTCAACTCAACTCAAATAAGAATGTAATAAGTAAATAGTGGATCGACCGTCAGAGAGATCTCGCAAAGTAATATCTGTCAAAGGATTCAGAAACAAGGTTCATCTACAGACTTGAGGAGGTAATTCACTGGAAGAAGTTCAAGAAGTTGATCATGCCTCAGTGATATAAATCAAGATCGTGGATTTAATCAAGTGACAGAGATCTCGTCAGAGTATCATTAATTACAAGGATTTAATCTGAAGAAAATCAAAGTGTCAAAGTCAAGACATGAAGAAACGTCACGGAAGTTAGTCACTCATGAACCAGACAGTACATCGAGTGTCAACGTTGAAGTGGTGGAATTGATTCATAATTTTCAGTGATTTTTAGAAGATTTGCAGAAGAATGGTTGCTGCTCAAGACTAGAATTAATTCTCTATTAATTAATTAATTCATCTAATTTAATTAAGGAAATTAATTATATCTGCAAAGAATAATTTATTTATTAATTGAATTAATTGATTAATTAATTCTGAATTAATTTTAGGAATTTTCAGAAGTTTAATTGGATTAAATTCAAGTCTTAAATCAGCAAGACAAATGGAAATGAACTAGCATGACAATCTGGATTGTCATACCGATTGTCATGCCAAGTCATTTCCATTGTCATACCGAAAGTTACTCTAGGAGGATAATTGTCTTGCTAGTTCATTCTGATTGTCATGCTAGTTCATTCAGATTGTCTTGCTAGTTCATTCAATTGTCCTACCGAAAGTCTTGCCAGCTATAGGATTGTCATGCCAATTCAATTCTATTGGTTTGTTGATTAAAAAGAAGCAGAAGACCTTCTTTCAAGAATCTATCATTTCAAACAGAAGAACAAAGAACAAGAAAAGCAGCCGCCTTGAAATATTACATTTTTCATCTGCTTAATTCAAGATCACATTTCTAGATTGTAAAGTTAAATCCAATCAACTAGAAATCTTTATCTTGTTCTTGTGTAACAATCTAGCGGATCAAAATCCCTAGAACTTAATCTCAAATTGCGTTTAGCATTTGAATCTTTTTATTACAAAAATAGAAAAAGTTCATGTCGAATTTATTCTAGATTTGTGATAATTAATTTGAGATTAATTCCTTGTAATCGATACAGTTGTTGTAACACCTTTCAAGTTTAATAATATTTTTTATTTAACTTGAATTTTGTTTCACATTTTTTATTCCGCATTTAATTCGATTATTCGGTACTGTTTGTATTCAACCCCCCCCCCCCCTTCTACAAACACATTGGGACCACACCATTGTTGTTTGTAACTACGGATCCTATTGTACGGGAGAGGTGGTAAACACAAGGTGATTTCCTAGTAAGGGAAGAAGCAGTTAGGGGAGTACCATTGGTTTTTATCTGCGGATCCTATTGTACGGGAGAGGTGGTAAAACGAAGGTGATCTTCTTTAATCAGTTGATTCTCATAGGGGGAGAAGCAAGAGATATGGGCTTCTCAACAGGAAATGTGGTTGTACAAATGAAGATGGAACTACTTGAAGATATGTTCAGTCTAGAGGAACATCTACTTGGAATCTGGAAAATGTTAAATCTCATCCAGAACTTTTCTGCTATTTACTTTGCATGTATGTTTATATCTTTTTCTTATTTGTTAGTTGAGTTATCCTCTAGGTATTTGTGTGTTACTGTCTAACAAACAAATAGGGGGAGATTGTAAGTCATATGTCATAGCCTATTTGTATATTCGAGGATTCAACTCAACTCAAATAAGAATGTAATAAGTAAATAGTGGATCGACCGTCAGAGAGATCTCGCAAAGTAATATATGTCAAAGGATTCAGAAACAAGGTTCATCTACAGACTTGAGGAGGTAATTCACTGGAAGAAGTTCAAGAAGTTGATCATGCCTCAGTGATATAAATCAAGATCGTGGATTTAATCAAGTGACAGAGATCTCGTCAGAGTATCATTAATTACAAGGATTTAATCTGAAGAAAATCAAAGTGTCAAAGTCAAGACATGAAGAAACGTCACGGAAGTTAGTCACTCATGAACCAGACAGTACATCGAGTGTCAACGTTGAAGTGGTGGAATTGATTCATAATTTTCAGTGATTTTCAGAAGATTTGCAGAAGAATGGTTGCTGCTCAAGACTAGAATTAATTCTCTATTAATTAATTAATTCATCTAATTTAATTAAGAAAATAAATTATATCTGCAAAGAATAATTTATTTATTAATTGAATTAATTGATTAATTAATTCTGAATTAATTTTAGGAATTTTCAGAAGTTTAATTGGATTAAATTCAAGTCTTAAATCAGCAAGACAAATGGAAATGAACTAGCATGACAATCTGGATTGTCATACCGATTGTCATGCCAAGTCATTTCCATTGTCATACCGAAAGTTACTCTAGGAGGATAATTGTCTTGCTAGTTCATTCTGATTGTCATGCTAGTTCATTCAGATTGTCTTGCTAGTTCATTCAATTGTCCTACCGAAAGTCTTGCCAGCTATAGGATTGTCATGCCAATTCAATTCTATTGGTTTGTTGATTAAAAAGAAGCAGAAGACCTTCTTTCAAGAATCTATCATTTCAAACAGAAGAACAAAGAACAAGAAAAGCAGCCGCCTTGAAATATTACATTTTTCATCTGCTTAATTCAAGATCACATTTCTAGATTGTAAAGTTAAATCCAATCAACTAGAAATCTTTATCTTGTTCTTGTGTAACAATCTAGCGGATCAAAATCCCTAGAACTTAATCTCAAATTGCGTTTAGCATTTGAATCTTTTTATTACAAAAATAGAAAAAGTTCATGTCGAATTTATTCTAGATTTGTGATAATTAATTTGAGATTAATTCCTTGTAATCGATACAGTTGTTGTAACACCTTTCAAGTTTAATAATATTTTTTATTTAACTTGAATTTTGTTTCACATTTTTTATTCTGCATTTAATTCGATTATTCGGTACTGTTTGTATTCAACCCCCCCCCCCCTTCTACAAACACATTGGGACCACACCATTGTTGTTTGTAACTACGGATCCTATTGTACGGGAGAGGTGGTAAACACAAGGTGATTTCCTAGTAAGGGAAGAAGCAGTTAGGGGAGTACCATTGGTTTTTATCTGCGGATCCTATTGTACGGGAGAGGTGGTAAAACGAAGGTGATCTTCTTTAATCAGTTGATTCTCATAGGGGGAGAAGCAAGAGATATGGGCTTCTCAACAGGAAATGTGGTTGTACAAATGAAGATGGAACTACTTGAAGATATGTTCAGTCTAGAGGAACATCTACTTGGAATCTGGAAAATGTTAAATCTCATCCAGAACTTTTCTGCTATTTACTTTGCATGTATGTTTATATCTTTTTCTTATTTGTTAGTTGAGTTATCCTCTAGGTATTTGTGTGTTATTGTCTAACAAACAAATAGGGGGAGATTGTAAGTCATATGTCATAGCCTATTTGTATATTCGAGGATTCAACTCAACTCAAATAAGAATGTAATAAGTAAATAGTGGATCGACCGTCAGAGAGATCTCGCAAAGTAATATCTGTCAAAGGATTCAGAAACAAGGTTCATCTACAGACTTGAGGAGGTAATTCACTGGAAGAAGTTCAAGAAGTTGATCATGCCTCAGTGATATAAATCAAGATCGTGGATTTAATCAAGTGACAGAGATCTCGTCAGAGTATCATTAATTACAAGGATTTAATCTGAAGAAAATCAAAGTGTCAAAGTCAAGACATGAAGAAACGTCACGGAAGTTAGTCACTCATGAACCAGACAGTACATCGAGTGTCAACGTTGAAGTGGTGGAATTGATTCATAATTTTCAGTGATTTTCAGAAGATTTGCAGAAGAATGGTTGCAGCTCAAGACTAGAATTAATTCTCTATTAATTAATTAATTCATCTAATTTAATTAAGAAAATAAATTATATCTGCAAAGAATAATTTATTTATTAATTGAATTAATTGATTAATTAATTCTGAATTAATTTTAGGAATTTTCAGAAGTTTAATTGGATTAAATTCAAGTCTTAAATCAGCAAGACAAATGGAAATGAACTAGCATGACAATCTGGATTGTCATACCGATTGTCATGCCAAGTCATTTCCATTGTCATACCGAAAGTTACTCTAGGAGGATAATTGTCTTGCTAGTTCATTCTGATTGTCATGCTAGTTCATTCAGATTGTCTTGCTAGTTCATTCAATTGTCCTACCGAAAGTCTTGCCAGCTATAGGATTGTCATGCCAATTCACTTCTATTGGTTTGTTGATTAAAAAGAAGCAGAAGACCTTCTTTCAAGAATCTATCATTTCAAACAGAAGAACAAAGAACAAGAAAAGCAGCCGCCTTGAAATATTACATTTTTCATCTGCTTAATTCAAGATCACATTTCTAGATTGTAAAGTTAAATCCAATCAACTAGAAATCTTTATCTTGTTCTTGTGTAACAATCTAGCGGATCAAAATCCCTAGAACTTAATCTCAAATTGCGTTTAGCATTTGAATCTTTTTATTACAAAAATAGAAAAAGTTCATGTCGAATTTATTCTAGATTTGTGATAATTAATTTGAGATTAATTCCTTGTAATCGATACAGTTGTTGTAACACCTTTCAAGTTTAATAATATTTTTTATTTAACTTGAATTTTGTTTCACATTTTTTATTCTGCATTTAATTCGATTATTCGGTACTGTTTGTATTCAACCCCCCCCCCCTTCTACAAACACATTGGGACCACACTATTGTTGTTTGTAACTACGGATCCTATTGTACGGGAGAGGTGGTAAACACAAGGTGATTTCCTAGTAAGGGAAGAAGCAGTTAGGGGAGTACCATTGGTTTTTATCTGCGGATCCTATTGTACGGGAGAGGTGGTAAAACGAAGGTGATCTTCTTTAATCAGTTGATTCTCATAGGGGGAGAAGCAAGAGATATGGGCTTCTCAACAGGAAATGTGGTTGTACAAATGAAGATGGAACTACTTGAAGATATGTTCAGTCTAGAGGAACATCTACTTGGAATCTGGAAAATGTTAAATCTCATCCAGAACTTTTCTGCTATTTACTTTGCATGTATGTTTATATCTTTTTCTTATTTGTTAGTTGAGTTATCCTCTAGGTATTTGTGTGTTATTGTCTAACAAACAAATAGGGGGAGATTGTAAGTCATATGTCATAGCCTATTTGTATATTCGAGGATTCAACTCAACTCAAATAAGAATGTAATAAGTAAATAGTGGATCGACCGTCAGAGAGATCTCGCAAAGTAATATCTGTCAAAGGATTCAGAAACAAGGTTCATCTACAGACTTGAGGAGGTAATTCACTGGAAGAAGTTCAAGAAGTTGATCATGCCTCAGTGATATAAATCAAGATCGTGGATTTAATCAAGTGACAGAGATCTCGTCAGAGTATCATTAATTACAAGGATTTAATCTGAAGAAAATCAAAGTGTCAAAGTCAAGACATGAAGAAACGTCACGGAAGTTAGTCACTCATGAACCAGACAGTACATCGAGTGTCAACGTTGAAGTGGTGGAATTGATTCATAATTTTCAGTGATTTTCAGAAGATTTGCAGAAGAATGGTTGCAGCTCAAGACTAGAATTAATTCTCTATTAATTAATTAATTCATCTAATTTAATTAAGAAAATAAATTATATCTGCAAAGAATAATTTATTTATTAATTGAATTAATTGATTAATTAATTCTGAATTAATTTTAGGAATTTTCAGAAGTTTAATTGGATTAAATTCAAGTCTTAAATCAGCAAGACAAATGGAAATGAACTAGCATGACAATCTGGATTGTCATACCGATTGTCATGCCAAGTCATTTCCATTGTCATACCGAAAGTTACTCTAGGAGGATAATTGTCTTGCTAGTTCATTCTGATTGTCATGCTAGTTCATTCAGATTGTCTTGCTAGTTCATTCAATTGTCCTACCGAAAGTCTTGCCAGCTATAGGATTGTCATGCCAATTCACTTCTATTGGTTTGTTGATTAAAAAGAAGCAGAAGACCTTCTTTCAAGAATCTATCATTTCAAACAGAAGAACAAAGAACAAGAAAAGCAGCCGCCTTGAAATATTACATTTTTCATCTGCTTAATTCAAGATCACATTTCTAGATTGTAAAGTTAAATCCAATCAACTAGAAATCTTTATCTTGTTCTTGTGTAACAATCTAGCGGATCAAAATCCCTAGAACTTAATCTCAAATTGCGTTTAGCATTTGAATCTTTTTATTACAAAAATAGAAAAAGTTCATGTCGAATTTATTCTAGATTTGTGATAATTAATTTGAGATTAATTCCTTGTAATCGATACAGTTGTTGTAACACCTTTCAAGTTTAATAATATTTTTTATTTAACTTGAATTTTGTTTCACATTTTTTATTCCGCATTTAATTCGATTATTCGGTACTGTTTGTATTCAACCCCCCCCCCTTCTACAAACACATTGGGACCTAACACTACCTAACAAAATCGTTAATAAACTGTAAAAGTCAAGTTCGGACGATTTAGATCGACCGAATTCATCCAGTTTGGAGAATTTTTACTCATCGTAACAAAAACGGGTAGAAAAATTTTGGTTTGTCACAATATAATTTTTTATCAAATAATATGTATGTATAAGCTTCACATTACTCAAAACAAATTGTTATAAATTTTATGGTATACAGTATAATTCATTATCGTGCCTAAAATTATCCTTTGGCTTGATTAAAAGGATATGGTCCTTGTGACATAATTGGTACGAGCCTATAAGAGTTTGAGTAGAGTTTGAGAAGGGTGGGAAAACTTGTTAGAGAAATTCCAATGGAGGGTGTCAAGAGGGATGCTAACGTCACGTGACATGACGTGGCTTGGCATTCTTATCACGTGGCATTGGCACCTTTGTTAGCACTCCATTGAAGTTGAGGTATGTCATATGGGTGCCAAATGAGTTCACATGGGGTGCCAACTTGGGATGCCATAAAGTAGGGTGCCAATTTTATTTGTGTTCCCAATGTGGTCTTAATGGTGCATAGAATATTATTTCTTTAATACATTTTTATTAAGCATTTTTTATTGAATTAATGAAGTTGACATCTTGGGGTGCGAATCACTATAGTATTTTTTGAAAGAAAAGTGATAAAATTATATGAAAGAGAGAGAATTTAAAATATAATATTTTTTATTATGTGGAGAAGTTGTCACCCTTTGAGGGGTGCCAACCATTGGAGTTTCTCTTAAAGGCTAAGGAAAAAAACGGTAATGATGATTTACATGCTCGAAGATAAGGGTTCCTGGTGGACCTTTCCGAGTAGCTTCCTTACATGCTTTCACAAATGGCTTGAAATATGGATTTTCACCAAGGTTTTCGCTGAGAGTTTCCACTATGGGGTTCACTCATAAGGTTTCATTGTTTAGGAGCTTTATGTAGTGGTTCCTCATAGGATCCCGATGGACTTTCTTAAAAACCTTTCCGAGTTAATTCTGTCATGAACGGCAAAACTAGGATAAGGACTACAGATGGCTAACCTAAACCTAGTTAGATTAGTACCGAAAGGAGTTGCAAGCTATTAAAAAATATGGACAACTAGTCTTCTTTGAAGGATACCTAGGATAGTAGAAGGACATGTGGTGTTGATTCCTATAAATATATGTTTAGGTCATTTGCAAAATGTTGCACACTCACTTTCTCTGCCAAAAATAAGATTGAGCTCTTGTAAGACAATTACAAGCACTCTTCACGTTCGAGTAGTAATTCTCCACCACCATCTCTCGAAATACTTATTTATTAGTTTAGAAATAACTATAAACATCACCCGATTCTGACAATAAAAAGCCATCATTACTATCGATTTCATGTCCATTTCTCCGTGATTTTCCGTTATTTCAACTATTCTGTAAGTGTTGAACGCTCTTCAAATATAATAAGTTTTAAATCATTAAATTACACACCAAATCTTCCTTTAGCAACTCTTTTCTTTTTATAACTAAATTGGGATCCAAAAGTTAATTGTTTTATTTCGCTTTATTTGCCAACCTCAAACTCAAACTTCATATTAAATAATCTTGCTCACGGATGACCAATAATCCAATTTTAGCATGTTCGGGGTAAGTTTATACACTTTCAAAATTGGATATTTCATACGAATTCATTAAATTTAGTCACTACATGTAGCTATCGTTATCAAGTTCTCAAATAATTTTAAATAAAAAAACTAAGCTTATAAGTCACAATATAATCCAGACACAAAATCCAAGTTTACTAAATTTCTTATCCATACTCAATCATCAATTGATGAATCTTTATGTACATACAAAAATCTCATTTACAAGTAATAGCAAATAAAAAATATCCAGAAGTTGTTCAATAGCTTAACATTAGCAACTTTCTTTAGCAGCCTACCAAAGTGCAACGCTACCTTCCAGACATTAGATTGACAAGGGCATGGTTTTCATAAAAGGAACCAATATGCCAATCTTCTGCGACCATGAGAGAGTCATTAGTGCAACAAATATTGATCGCATGCTTGGTTGTAGTTGAGGATTCTCTTGTGTACAAGCTTTGTCAAGCTGAGCCATCTGTAAGTTATATGTATTTACGTCGAAAAAGCTATTTTAAGAATCACATAATAAAAATGGGATAAAAAATTTAGTTTTCTGGTAAGTAGTAGTAACACTTACCTTGGAAACAGAGTCTACAAGGTAATTGTCTCCAAGCCTAGGGTCAACTAGTTTACTAAGGTCGTCTTTTGGTGCTAGCTAATTAAGAACTTCCTCAAACTGCAAAGGATCAGAGGCACATAAGATTCTTTTAAGGAGTGAATTTGATTTTAGGAATACAATTTAATTCCCAACTTGTGCGATTTCTAAGACCATTAGTTGGACTGTTAACATCTATATATGGCTTCTAAGAACATTGAAACAATTGGAGAAAGTGATTCATTATGACAATTATTGCTTGTGCAAGGTAAACCCAATGGCATTATTACTCTTTTGAATAAGTGCATGTGACAAAGAAAACTTACCAATGCTACAAGTTCTTTTGATTCAGTGATTAAACTACTTGCTTTAACGATAACTTCATTGAATGATATAAGTTCATAGAGAACAACCTCGAAAGCATAAACGTCAAATTTAGGGGAGACATCACCATATTGAGCACATCTGCAGCCAAATATTATGAATTATGATCAGTATATCATGTGGCAGAAATTTCAATAAGCTAGAACGTGCAAGTTCGTAAGAAATGGCAGTGCTTAAATAGTGCATTTAGCTTAACTTATCTTTCCATTTACCGAATTTGAAAGTTTGTCCAAGCATAAAGTTAAAATATCAGCTTAAGTTAAGGTATAGACTGGAAAATGTAATATTTAAGAAAGTTACCGAAAATATATTTATTTAAATAACAATTTTTTTTCCTCCAAAAGATTTGTTTCTGTTGATGGCATAGTTTTAGTTCCTATAGTAATCTTAAATCTCTAGGTATGATATGCACACAACCCAACCAAATGTTACCTAAAATAATTGAGGCCTTCTTTACTAAATATACAACATTAAATAATGCTACCTAGATTTGGAACAATAAATGGGGATTAACTCATCACCTGATTTCATTACTGTGTACTACATATCTCAAACGCTCAAGTGTATTGTGTTGTGCAATACATGCATGCATCATAACAAGACTAAGTCAAATTGACAGCCCTAAGAATCAGTTGTATGATAATCTAAATTTGTATTTTATATGTATTACTTGAGTCTGTAAAAATGTAAAAGATTAGACCGGAGTATTTTTCTGTAAACAGTCTCAAGCCTAAGAATAAACTCTGGAAGAAAATCAGGCCTCAGAGAAATTATGAAGAAGCTTTGAGTTGAATAAATCTGCTTTAAGAAAAATATTTTAAGTCAATATATTTAGAAGTCATAGATCAAGTCATATAGAGAAGTCATTCGAGAACTCCAGAATGACTTATCGAGAAGTCCAAAAATAGCTTATAAAGAAGTCTCAAAGATATCGACAAGCCAAATGAAGACATGAAGATTGGAGATATCGATAAGTCAAATTATCATTAGAGATCTCAGAGATATCAACAAGTCAAAATACTTATAGAGATCTCAGAGATATCAACAAGTCATTGTTGCATTAGAGAACTCGGAGATATCGACAAGTCAAAATAAATATATGAAGATTGGAGATATCGACAAGTAAATTTTCTTATTAGAGATCTTAGAAATAGCAACAAGTCAAAATACCTATAGAGATCTCAGAGATATCGACAACTCATTTCTACATGCAGAAATTTGGAGATCTTGACAAGCCAAGTTCACTTATAGAGAACTAAGAGACCTCAACAAGTTAAAGACACTAATAGAGAACTAAGAGATCTCGATAAACCATTATACTTATCGAGATGTCAGTCCTCTATAGAACAAACGGGAGATCTCGATATGAACCTCAAGTACTGAATGTAGACAATTTTAATATTCTAGATTATTAATCAACAAACGATCTAGTTAGTTAGATTGAAAAGTCTACAAAAGCAGCTTGAAGAGTGCAAGATCAAAGGCCAAGATTAACTGACAAAGGAAAGTCACAAACCTACACGATTTGCAAAGATACACTAAGCCAGAAATGGAAAGCTTTAGAGATAACTTAAAGTAGGGTTTAGTACATTCTATTGCATGTTGTGTAAACATGTATTTACTAACCTATAAAGTAAATACTGGTCCTTTGCTTTTAAATTGTATCAAACTGATCTAGTTTTTCTTGTAACTCTCTCAAGGAAGAGTTCTTTACTTACAAAGAACCCAGGATTTGTAGCAAGACACTAGCTTAATTTTAATAAAAAAATTAAGTGAGTTTTGAAATATTGTGTGCACGGTTTTATTTCAGTTAATATAATATAACTGCATTTCTAATCTGCTTTATTAATCAAGTAACAAACTTTCAAAAAGCCTTAAAAATATCCAAAACACATTCACCCCCTTGTGTTGTATTAATTACCTAACAAGTGGTATCAGAGCAAAATCTGAAAGTAAATAAATTAAAGATTTTGGAAGAATGAATACACAGAAGATTAGCAATATAAAGATAGCAGCCTTTGATAAGACTAACTACACATTATGGAAAAAGAAGATGATGTTGTTTCTGAGAATGGCCAACCCCTTGTACATCTAAATTCTGAAGAATGGACCTTTTATTCTTATGGAAAGGATTGAAGAGTCTACAGAAGGAGACATGGTCATCCCAGCTTACTATGGTCCTAAAGAGCCTTCAACATACACAGACATTGAGAAGGAAAAAGTTTCTCTTGATAGTGGTCTGTAATTAATTTTGATAAAGTCACTTGACAATGTCCTGTACAATAACATTATCAGATGTGATGGAACCAAACAGATCTGGGAGAAAATAGAGATTCTGTGTGAAGGTACAGAGGAAGTTAGATCCAACCAAAGGAGAATACTTGTGTCTCAGTATGAGGGTTTCATGGCTAAACCTAAAGAAACCTAAACCTTTTAAAGAACAGATTGTAGCCCTCTTTTGCATGGCCTCCTTCATGGAGAGGGAAGGTATTCCGGGACCTTGACCATGAAACATCTTGGAAGAACTTGAAAGAAGTTGAGATCTTCTGAAAAAGTTGAGAGAATTTGAGAGAAATTAAAAAAATGAAAGTGTGAATAGAAATGAACACTTCTCATCTTCTTTTATAGGAAAATAGCTACCCTCTCTAAAAAACACCGGAAATTGGTGAAGAAAATGATTAGAAAATCAGAAAAAGGACATAATAATCGTAGAAAATGATGCAGAGCGTCGCTTATCGAGTAACCAAAGTGCTAAGACCAAGACTGTATTTATAAAAAGCCCAGTTTTGATATTTATCCTAAAATCGGTACCGAATTGGGTCAGATTTATTAATAATTAAAGATTAAGTATTTTATTTTTACATCCGATAAGATCCAGCGGCGTACCAATATTCCATAAATATAAATAGCCAATACATTATCTTATTTTATACAGATAAACATAATTATACAATAAAAATTCATAATTTTCCAGAGAAACGAACCGTGTTCTTCGTGTTCTTCGCAATCGAACGAGGATTTGAAGACGTTATTAGAATCCGATGGAGGCGTATGAGTAGCCGAATTGAAGCCCTCAACTTGTTCTATTAGATTTCATCATCAAATCAATCAATCGATTGGTAATTATCAAATTCAAATTTTAGGGTTTAGCTTCAAGAATTGGGGTTTTTGTTTCTAATGATTGTTTGATTGTTTTGATGTTATAAATAGTTTTATCTGTCAAATTGCAATCGATTCATATATAAAGTTGTGTTAATTAAGTCCCTAATTTGTATAGTCGAGTTAATAAGTTGGATAGATTTTGATTTCAATTTTCTGTGATTCTTGATGATTGGTTGTTGATGTGAGTGATTTTATTAGATTCGTATGAGCATAGGCTTCATTTTGTAATCAATTCGATCGAGTTTTGGTTCATAATTCTGGAAAGTCGAGGTCGACCGGAAGAGCTTCGAGCTCGCCGGCGGTTATGTCTTTATTACCGGATTTCTGAATTCTGTGGCTTGACTGAGTTGATGTTGAGGTCGTTGGGTTGCTGAGAGGGTTTTGTGGTCGAATCAGTCGAGAACGAGCCATTTTTAGGCCAAAATCGGGTTCACCAGAAGGGGGAAGAAGCCGCCGGGAAACTGGATTCAACCCAGAATCCAGCCGAGGTTTATCCCGACCCGGATGGTTTGGGTGACCAGGTTGTGACCCGTTTTATTATCAGTTTAACACGGTTTTGATCTTGTAATCCCCAAATTCATTTACCAAAACATGTTTCTGGAATTTTCTTTTTTAAAGTAATTCAAAATTCATATTTTAAATTCTTAAATTCATTACTAATTCAAAATTTAATTTGGTTAATTATTGTAAATAATTAGCTGAGTTATTTTAATTCCTGAAAAAAGAATTCTTTATTATTTTCAAAAATTCAAAGTTTGATTAAATTACTAATAATTTATTTTAATTAATTATTTATTGATTTAATTAATTGATTAATTCATTTAATCAATTAATTTTATTTGCAAGTGTTTAAATAAAATGTAATTATTTATAATTAAGCCAAATAATGATTTAAAAATCATTTTGAGCTTTTAAAATATAGTAATATATTTAAAATTTAATAATATTATTATTAATTGAATTATCTTATTTTATTATTAATAAATAGACCGTTCATCCGTTTAATACGAAACGAATGCGTCTAGACTTGGAAAATTATTCTGTTTCTATTAAAATTCTTTCAAGACAAAAATCTTTCATTTCAAAAGGTCGGTTGATTTCGTAAACTATTCTGAGTCGCATAACTATCAAAGAATTGTATTTCGACTCGATTTCTGTTTTAAAAGTACCGAGTCGAATGGTTTAATAAACTAAGTTATATGTTATATGAATTATGTGATATGTGGAATAGAGGTTTACATGTTATATAATTTACGTGCGAGTAAGAGTGTCAGAAAATTTATTTAATCGTATCTCTTGATTCTTCGTAATTCAGATTCAGCCAAAACGAAAGCGGTTAGAAACTTATATTGTATATTTTAATATTTTGTAATAAGATGATTGAAACGGAAGTATTAGTACGTGTCAGTAGATATGCATAATGTGATTACATGTGTGACATGCTTATGTGTTCATTATTTGATGGTTATCATCATAAATTTCAAACGTCTATGTGATGATTAGAATATTATGAGATTGAGTGTTGATAGATACTTGTGATGCCTAGCAGAGTAAACGAGGTGTGGAAAAAGAAAGCAGGTGATTAGTAAATAGAACTGAGGTGTAGAAAAAGAAAGCAAGTGATTAGTGAGTAGAAGCGAGGAATAGAAAAAGAAGACAAGTGGTTGTTGAGTAGAACCGTTAGACGAGTGCAAGTGAAGTTGGAAATCATTTGTGATAAGGCAAGTGTTCTGAAATTTTCTTGAGATATATTGCAAATATCCTTACCAGTTCTTATTTTATATTGCAAATACTTTGAATATAACTGAGATATACCATATGTTAGCGTGTCATAGATGAGTTGTTTAACCCTAAACCCTAATCATATCATTTTATACTTAAGTTGTAAGCCTCATTCCTTGTAAACCATCGATTGTTGATTTCCCAGATACTAAACCCCACAAATACGATACTACTCCACAAATATATATACCATACACCAAACACTGAAAAAGAATTGCTTGAACATACAGAAACTTATATATTTCAACAACACCTTGTAAATTAAAGAACTAAACCATGTATAACTATTAACCATTGTTCATTTATTACCTGATTCTTCTACGGGCTTGAAGTCATTCTTCATACATACTTTGATATACCCTGGTGATACTCATGAATTGATTATGCTCTAAGACAAATGTTTTATCAATATTAATTATGATTCTGTTTTATTGAATTACAATATTTATCATATTGAATTTTTGTAGAATTGGATAGTTTTTCTGAATGTGGGCCAGACTCGTAGTCAGACCAGATTGGTGGTCATATTGGGCTAATATGTGCCTTGGATCCAGAAAATAGTGCAGAGCTGTGTGCCTTGCTTGGGGTTAGTGCGTGACTGATCAGCAGCCTAACCTTAGTTTTTAAAACTAAAAGTGAGTATCCAATTCTAATAAGTGCTTAACAAGACACTTGATTCCTCTGGATCATTTCAATGGATCATTGTAAAACCTCAGTTATTGTTATTATGACTTGCTAAGCTAGTTAACTCACTCTTGCGAATATGTTTATGTTATTCTACAGTTAAAAATGAAACTATTGGTAGCAAGGATCCCTAGTCCAGTGTGCGAGCTAGGATTCCAAGTTGAGTTGGACCGAGCTAGCAGGAGCTTTATGTTGTAATTTTGAATTATACAAGTTTGTAACAATGATTACATTATCAGTTGTAAGTTAAACTAGTTGGGATTTGGTACGATGTTTAGAGGGCGTTATAGATGGAATGCAGAACATTCCGTAGAACAAGTACAGAACATTTTGTAGAACAAGTACAGAACGTTCAGTCAAATGAGTATAGCACGTTCAGTAGAATAAGTACAGAACGTTCACTAAAATCAGGAAAAGAGAGCCACAAGGTGCTCTTTGACCATCATGGGGAGAGCTCCATGGCCAACCAAGACCTCACAAAGCCTAACAAGCCAATGAAGAGCATGAAGCTGGGTAAAAGGTTCTAAAAACAATTCAGGCGAACCGCCCCTGGCCAGGCAAAAATGGTGCCATTTTGGCCGAGCGGGACCTCCTGCAGGCTGATCCCTGGGGTCCTGCAGAATTCCGAAGACCATCCTGCAAAAATTTTCGAAATTTTTTGCAAAAATTGGAAAAAATGGGAAAACTTCAATTTTTTTTAAAATTTTTAGTATTTTAAATTTAGCCCCGATTAGTGAGATTTTGCCCCGATTGGGTCGATTAGGGAATATTACATGTAATTAACCTAAATTAAGGGGAATTATTGAATAGTATGATGTAATTAGCCCCAATTAGGGTTGTTTAACCTATTCACTCACATGACTAGTATAGATTAAGGATAATTAGTGTCTTTTACATAGTAATTAGTCCTGATTAGCCCCGATTAAGGAAGATTAGGCCCGATTAAGGCCAATTAGCGCATTCTAGCTTAAAAGTAGGCTCTTTTGAGCCTAGTTAACAACTTATACATGGAAATTATCCCTGGTTAGGGCCTTTTAGCGGCTTTCACCCTGTAATTAACCATAACGAAGTTTAAGGGTGATAAACGCTCGCTTTTTAGTCCTGATTAGGACCATTTAGATTTAAACACTATCCAATTAGCCTGTGATAAGGCCTTAGATGTGTATACTCACACTATATAAGTCATTGTAAACGTGTAGGTAACTTCACACTTTACCATAAAATAACGATACCCATGAAGAGCCGATATCCATGAAAGGTCGATACCTGAGAAGGGCTGAAAGTACCCTGAGTCGTGGATATTGTGGTATTTTCTCAGAAAGTTGGGGGGGGGGTAAATGATATACATAGAAAATATATCCTAAAGACACATTAATTGCCATATTAATAATATGTGGAATCTTTGTCCAAATCCCAATGCAGACCAGGCTAGTCTAGGCTCACCAATAGACTAGAGACGACCCAAGCGGTCAAATCCCACTAACAAAGGTCGTCAAGGTCCACAAGCATGAACAGATCACGGACTAGGCCCAATACAGCTAAATGAGCAGAGACATGTGTCCAAAATGGACTCAAAGTCCTAAAAGAAGGATTTAGAATTTCTTCCCTTATAGGACTCCTAATTACCATCTAAGTAGGAGACTTATCCACCAAGTCTCTCAATACAAGTCTAACCCTAGACTCATCTCTATATACAGAGCTCTACCACTCAACCTAGAACTACGTTTTTGGCTTGATTCTATATAACACGGAGATATGTAGGCATCTTGCAAGGACAGAAAGTCCCGAATGCGAGAACAACCAATAAAGCTCGAAGCTCATAAAGCCTAGAAATAAACACTAACGCACCCTAGTTTTTATTCCACAACATCAGTGTTGGGGGAAGTTCGGGGGATATGCTCTCTATTTTTGACAAGCAACTTCAGGGAATAGTTTTCCTATATTCTATCCTCTTACGATAGTGGGAAGTGGGAGGAAGTTGTTATTGTCTGTTGGGCTATCTAGAAGTCAAGAAATGAGGTGGTATGGCAGAAAAAAAGATCTTGAGTGGGAAATGTAATTAGTTCGGTCAAAAATTACCTTGTACAATGGAAGAACGCCCAGTCATTAAGCAATATTGCTTTATTCCCTCAAGACAATGAGAGAGATGGAGCTAGTTGATGGGTTAAGCCATGAGTGAATGTAATCAAGGTATCAATTGATGCAGCTACTTTCCTGAAAGATGCAGTATTTAGTATTGGTTTGGTACCCAGGAACTCAGAGGGGAGCTTGTTCATGCTCATGCGGGGAGAAATGAGGGGGTATTGCCTTCTGAGTTTGTCGAGGTGATGGCAATTAAGGAAGCTTTAAGTTGGAGCCGGCTGCAAGGAGGACAAGCAGTGGAAATTGAGTCCGATTATTTGGTAGCGATTCAGGCAGTAAGAAGCAAAGTGCTGATGGTCTCTCCATTTGGAAAAATGATTGAGGAGTGTCATGATTTACTTCTTGGTCTTAACAACGTTAGCTTGTTTTTTGTTTAACGATCAGCTAATATGGTTGCTAGAGCCTCATATTCATTCCTTGATCAAACTTTCAATGAGAGAGATGTCCCCAAGGAAGTTAACACTTATATTTCGTATGACTTATCAATGCAATAAATCCGATCTTTGAGTCAAAAAAAATTCACCCAGCTGTAATGGATACTAATAATTTATTATATCCTTATATTTTTTTATCCGCGTATATAATAAACGTAAGATACTCCTTATCTGAAATCTTGGTCATATACGGCCAAAAATTCTCAATCGTTGATTTGATATATTTAAAAAAAAAATGATCAAGATTATATCTTATCAGAACAATAATTTATTACCTGAAAAGTAGACCACTTAAAAAAAGAGATCAAGACCTCAAAATAATTTTAAATGTTGATTTAATATTTTTAAAAATAGACGATCAAGATTATATCTTATTAGGAACAAAAACTTAATAATTGAAAATGAGACCAATTAGAGGAGGAGATCAATACTACAAAACTATCTCAACCGTTGATATGATAATTTTAAAAACAGAGGAACAAGATTATATCTTCTTAAAATCAGAACTTATTACTTCAAAAGTAGACCAAATTAAAAAAAGATATCGATACTCCAAAACAATCTCAATCGTTGATATGATAATTTTAAAAACATAGGAATAGAATTATATGTTCTTAGAATCAGAACATATATTCTTAAAAACATGGAAAGTAGATCAATTAAAAAAATAAATAAATAGCCCAAAACAATCACAACCTTTGATCTGATAAATTTAAAAATTGACAAACAAAATTATATATTATTATAATCGAAACTTATTACATTAAAAGTAGACCAATTAAAAAAGACCAATATAAAGTAATCTCTTCTATATATAATAGGAGAACAACGAGATAAAATTAGTGAGATTTTTAATTCTTAGTGTAATGACTAACTTTATACCCCTTACTGAACCATAATAATATATATAATGGATGGATGGGTGATGGATTCTAAAGTTAGTAACCTTAACTGGAAAAAGAGTTTGTGTGTGTGTGCGTGTGCGTGTGTATTCAAATACCAGTCAATTTATTCTTCAGTTCGGAGCTCAAACTCGGAGCTCAAACTGTGTGTATTCAAACTGTGTATATGTATGTGTGTTTACGAAGAGAGAGGTGAAGAGAGGGGTGTTTGTGCATCTGTATTTTATCTATGTCTGAGTGTTTTGAGGGAAATTACAGTCCGTGTGTTTTATTTTAGGGGGAATATTACAGCCTCAGACATTTCACCCCGGTAAACATGTCCGACCTTTTTTAGTTTCTTTTGATTTATAAAGTTATTAAATATATATGTTTACATATATTAAAAATGTCTTATTTTATTTAAATCTAATATTATTTATTACTGATATAAAATTTAATAAATTTTAAATAATTTTAAATATTAAATATGACATTCAGTAATATTAAAAAATCCACAATATAATGATAATTTTAATTCATGATAATGTATTCAATTTAAATATTTTAAAACTAAAAAAGTAGTAATTGTAATAGAAAGTGTTTACATGTTGCCCGATACCATCACAACTATTGTAACACTAATTCGATAGTGTTATAATAGCACAAAAAAATCTTAACTACTACAACGAAATACTTATAACGCTTTTTAAAAAATATTGTATCATGCCATTATAGCGTTGTATAAGTACAATAATTTTGAACAATGTGAGACATAAAAATGATGTTCTACTTTTAAAAGTCTAAGTGAACTAGTAAGATCTTAGTACAATGCATTTAAGAATATTCTTTTATTAGGAAACAGATTTGAGAAAAGCTTTTATCTCTATGCAAAATAATTAACAATATGTTGAAAGGGATCTAAAAAGTTGATCTTTGAAAAGTTGAGGTTGCCCTTTTAAGTTTGAGCACAGAGACTAAAAAAACAGCAAATGGTCTTTGTGTATTATATATATGAATGTAGACAAAACACATACTACACATTTACCTTTTCCTCCTAAAATTTATCAACTAACAATGTGCAATAAATTAAGATAACATTTATACCAAGTATCGTTTAGATATATTACTATAAAATAATAGAAACACGCATGATATCTATATGAAGTTGCATACCAATAAATTTATGGTCGTTTTACATGGTAGTAATCCATATACAAGGTTGATTAGTACCTTCTTCCTTACTAGGTCTTTTCGTAAAGGCAGTGTGTTCATGTGTTTCTAATTTACTGCAAGCACAAGAAAATTTAGATTTCAACCAACTTTATGTGAATTTGGAAAAATTATCACAAAATGAGTTCACATATATATGATATGTAATAATTAATAGATAAGCTAATTATCCATACAAGAACTCACACTTTACACTGAATTAGGGTTTACATATATAAACGACGAGATTAGCTAAGTTATACTCATAATACACCAACATATAGAATATAACAGATATTAAATCTTAACATACGGCATAAAAGTACTTCATGGAGATATGGATGGAGTTAAATATATTTTTTATAGAACTCATTCCATTAAAAGCAAGGTTTATCATTCCATAAATATATAACTAGAATTACCACATTTAAATATTATTAACCTTTTTGAGAATGTTCAAGTACATTATATATTATCATAAAAAAAATCAATATTTAAAATTATTCTAAATAATAGACGAATTTTGTACACACATTATATTTCCACAAAATCATCAGCATCCATTGTCTTCCTTGTACATCTAATATAAACTTGAATAAGAAAGATATTTAGTACTTATCACGAATCATACAAGAAAAAAATTAGAGAAATATTTATAGTTTTAAATTTTCAAACTCAAGATATGTCAATCTAAAAGGATTATCGTATTAGAATCATAATAAAAAAATAAATAAAAATATTTATCACTAATATGGTGGTATTTAAAGCCATTTAGTGTAATTACTGACCATTGATACTACTAACTTACAGATTACTATTGTATACCATTTATACATATAAATTTTCTTATTCAAGCAGTCGGTAAGAAATATTGTCTGTCAAGATCGACACACTCACTCAATCAGTGATAAACTATATTTCATATTGGGTAAGGGTAAATTAACATTTATCATTTAGGAACAGTTTTTCAAAGGTAAGAGTTTTAAACTATAAACAAATTAATATTTCATATTTAGTTTATAAAATGACAAATTAAATTAACAATAAAAACATACCAACAGACTTATCACTTAAGGAATTTATCAAATAATAATTCATACAAAATCGAAATATTAGAGATAATCGAACTCATGCTTTAGCCTGATCAATTCAGCCGTGGATTGAATCAACCTCCATATTTCCTCAATTTTCCAGCAAATGAATCTAATGAACTTGTAAGGTAGACACCAAACCTTTGTTTCAAATAATCTCTGATCTTCTCTTATATACACAACTTGATTTGAGTTAGGTTTTGAATCATAAACTTCAAATATATATAATCATATATAATTCAATGTATATGTGTATATACATATATTTTATTAGATGAATCCCAATAATCCATGAGAGGATTATCAATTCGTTCATCGAAATCACTTAAATTTTACCAGCCCGGCTTCAATTTGCATCAATTCTGATAAAAACATTTAAAGAAATTTTGAGTATAGACTTTCATATTGTATATATTTCTACTAAAAGTTTTAGATATTTGAATACTTTCATGTTGAAATAATTCCAGGAATTAGAAAAGAAGAAGAGAAGAACATCAGGTGCGGGAGAGAATTAGAGCAACCGCGAGAATTTTTTCACTCAAATAAGAAAAGAAAATGTAAATTTTAGTATATCTAATATTTAAGTGATTAATACCAAATTTCAAGTCATTTTAGCAAGTGACAATATTTTATTTGATTTCAGAACGATCAAATCAATTTTCGGTTCCTAGTAAATTACAGTTGATCTCTGTTGAAATAAATAGATCTTTTGACCAATATTTTGACTTCAATAAATACTTACACAATATCTATACTATTATATAAATTACCAAAAATTAAAATTTTGGTTTTTGGTACTTGGTCACTCAATCAAGATCCGTTAGATCAAATTGATGAGAATCGTTAGATATAATTTCAAAAAATTATTATTCAAGTGATATAAGAGCCAATCCTCCAAGCAACATATTATTAAAATTACAATTTATAATACATAATGATAAAAATGACCGTTTATTTCACATGTTATATACTTGTATTTTCTAATATACAAAATATATTGAGAGAATTGAAAATATTTTTGAGCATATAATTAATTTTCTCTAAAATGTAATAAATATATAAAACTTGAGAAAATTACTTAATTATACATGACATGAGATAAAAATGGATATTATTATTATATCAATTAATATTAATAAACTTTGACTAAAAAAGAACTCTTTTGTTGGATGTAAAAAAATTAGCCTGAAGTAAGGCCATGTTTGAAAGTTAGCTTTTTGACAAAAAAATAGTTTTTCAATCAAAATAAAGGTTTGACCAAAATAAAATATCTAATATTAGTGTTTAGTTGTTAACTTTTTGAAATAGTTTTTTGGTCCAAAAAGCTAATTTTGACAAGTTTGTTTGAGGAGTTTTTTCAAGTAGCTAGTATATATAAAAAGCTAACCGAAAACTCGAGCAGTTTTATTCGAGTTTTATTCCATACAGTTACTTAATCAACTAGTCAATTAAAAGCTAATACAATCAGCTAGTTAAAAAACTATTTTCAACCGATATAGCTAACATGGTCTAAATATTTTTAATACAACACAAGTTCTCTAAAAAATATATTTATGTATTTAATTTTTATGTTTCAATCGTACAAATAACAAAATAATGAAGTGACTAAGATTTCCTTTCAATTTAGAGTTTAATAACAAAAAAATTAAAAATAATTGAGTTTTCACATATAATCATACATTCATGATTTTATAATAAAAGAATACAAACAATCACGCATTACAGTGATCTTTTTCTTTCTACAAAACAGGATACAATATTCACAACTAAACCCCCATTGAACAACAATATGCTCAGCCAAAATCTGGGAGTTTAGCCTTGATTCCCAAGTTTTGTAACAATGTCAGTATAAGCATCAGCAGCAGCTCTATTGTAAGCAATTACTCTTTTAGCATTATATTGTCCTCTTCCAACAAATTGATTTGCTACACCTATTTCTATCTTTCCCGTTTCAGTCCATGAATCATTGACGTCCATGGTACATCTCAAACAACAATGGTGAATCCATTCTTCTGGCACATCTCAAACAACAATGTCACCGGATGCCTTTGAAGTGTGGATGGAGTAATTATGGGTTATAGCAACTTCTCAATTACCTGCAGTTACATATGATCAGTTAATTAGCCAATAATAAAAAGATCAATTGAATTCACGTTATGAAACATGATTGTCGGATCAAAAATTAAAAGAAATTTTAAATTCAAACCTTGGAGGTAGTTTTGTTGTATTTGTTACTATCAAGATACACAGCTCCGATTGTTGATTCGACAATGTTAGCCAAAGTTTTCGGTGCATCAATTAATCCCACAGAAGATGGAGGATAATTTGGCGCAGTCTCTACAAATTCTTCGATCTGCATCACATAGACACACAAAAATATCAGTCATCTTTTCTTATGCAAATTTCGTTCATTGCTGTTGAACCAAATATAGGTGTGTAGCATTGAAAATGTTAGTAATGTCCTACAAGGTGTCTGTTTTAGTTTATCATATAAAAAAGGAAATTAGAAAAAAGTAATACTCCCTGGATATTATATAAAAAAAGGAAAAGAAATGGAGTAAAAAAGGGTGAAGTTACTAACTTGGGCACCAAGCTTAGGTTTATCATGGCGTAAGAACTTGTATAAACCGTGTCGGGCTGCTACACGGGCGAGTTTCTCAGTACAGACATTAGCTGAACGTAACTGAGTCAATTCCCCAGGCGACAAATCTGGGTACATATCGAACTGTTGAGTCGCCATCACACAGTTCAGAATCGAATCTCCTATGTATTCGAGTCTTTCATACGAGCTTTTTAAACCCTTATATGAATGATCAGTGTATGCTTCTTCCAGTAACCCCTTATTTCTAAAACTATATTCTATGATTTTCTCCACTTTTTCAAAACTCCAGCTCGAACTCGACTCGCCTCCTAACTGTAGGAGTTGGTTGTTTTGATCCTTGTTTTTAGCAGGCTTATATTACCCTGTATCTAGTTCTATTTTAATTAATAAGAGAGTTTAACGTTCCTCAATTATACATAAAGGTGTGTGTGAGTATATACTAGTGCTTCATTTGGTATCAGAGCGTAGGTTTCTGTTCAAGCAAATTTACCAGGTCAGCTATGATGGAGACCAGGAAAACCAAAGAGAGCTCGTTCGGTTTAAGCTTTCCCATGTTAACGAAGGTGAACTACACTGCATGGGCACTAAAAATAAAGGTGTTTATGCAGGCCCATGGAGTGTGGGATGCAATCGAACCAAAGGATCCAAAAGCCACGGTGAAAGACAAGACCGATAAGAGAGCTCTAGCTATTATCTACCAAGGGTTATCAGAAGACATGTTGTTATCCATTGCTGACAAAACAACGTCTAAAGAGGCATGGGAGGCAGTCAAAATCATGAGTCTAGGTGCTGAGAAAGTGAAAACGGCAAGAGCTCAGACATTAAAGGGAGAGTTTGAAGCATTGAGCATGAAAGATACTGATCAACTAGACGACTTTTACCTGAAACTAAACGGCCTGGTCACGAATATTAGAGCACTAGGAGAGAAAATGGAAGAAGCGTATGTAGTGAAGATACTTCTCAGAGCCGTGCCTTCAAGGTTTCTTCAAATTGCTTCAACCATCGAGCAGTTTGGAGACTTGGAGGGGATGTCAGTAGAAGAAGTAATTAGCTCATTGAAAGTTCTTGAAGAACGACTGAGTGGACGAACTGAAGCGAACCAAGGACAACTTCTATTAACAGAGGAGGAGTGGAGAAGGAATGAGAGCAATAAGGGGCAAGTTTTATTGACTCGAGAAGAATGGTTAAAACGGACCAACAAAGAAGGGACTCGAGGCAATGGAGACAACCGATGGAAAAACGGGAATCATGGTGGACAAGACAGAAGCAAGGTAAGGTATTTCAATTGTCAAGTGTATGGATATTTTGTGTATGAATGTTGAAAACCGAAAACCTCGTAAGAACAGGGACACACAGAGGGAATTGAATTTAACCAGACTCCAGGATGACGAACCAACTTTGCTTGTATCTGAAATCACGAGCAATCCAATGTTTTTGAAGGAAGAAAGAGTGAACCCAAAGTTGAAAGAGAGTCCGAGAGATCAAAAGGAGACACAGGTCTGGTACTTGGACAATGGAGCATCGAACCATATGACAGGTTATCGAGGAAAGTTTAAGGAGTTAAATGAGAACATGAGTGGGCAGGTAAAATTTGGAGATGGATCTACCGTGTGCATAAAGGGTAAAGGGGTCGTCTCCTTTAGGTGCAAGAACGGCGAAGATAAGCTATTGAGAGATGTATACTATATCCCTGCATTGTGTAGTAATATCATTAGCCTGGGACAGTTATCTGAAGATGGAAACAAAGTTCTGTTAGATGGGGATTACTTGTGGGTATACGATGAGCAAGGGAGGTTTTCGATGAAAGTGAAAAAATCTGAGAATCGGTTGTACAAAATAAGTCTTGAAGAGATGTGGCCTAGGTGTATGATCATAAAAGCGGAGGAGAACACATGGCTATGGCACTCCAGAATGGGACACGTAAATTTCCAAGCACTTGAGTTGATGTCAAAGGAGGGAATGGCAAAGGGAATCCCAAGGTTGACACACCCATCAACCAGGTGTAAAGGATGCTTGATGTCAAAACAGTCAAGAGGATCGTTCCCTTCACAAACAAAATTCGAAGCAAAAAAGGTGTTGGAGCTAGTATACGCAGACATTTGTGGACCCATCTCACCAACAACTCCAGGAGGTAATCGTTATTTCTTGTTGTTTGTAGACGATTTTAGTAAAAAAATGTGGGTTTATTGTTTGAAGGAGAAGAGTGAGGCCTTAGCTGTGTTTAAGAAGTTTAAGGTGATGGTCGAATATAAAACAGAGACGAACATAAAGACACTAAGGACAGACCGTGGAGGGGAGTTCTGCTCACAATCATTTGCAGAGTTTTGTGAAGAATCAGGTGTTAGCAGACAACTTACAGCACCCTACACCCCGCAACAAAATGGGGTAGTAGAGGGCAGGAATCGAACGGTGGCAGCCATGATCAGAAGCTTCCTTAAAGAGTCAAAAATGCCTTCGTATATGTGGAGGGAGGCAGCACGTCACACTGTGTATGTCCTGAACCGTTTGCCAACACGAAGTTTGAATGGAAAAACTCCATATGAAGCCTGGAATGAAAGGAAGCCAAAATTAGCCCATATCCGAGTATTTGGGTGTATCGCGTATATGAAAATCCCTATGGTACGTATAAAAAAACTTGATGATCGCAGTAAGCAGGTTGTATATCTTGGGAGAGAACCAGGCACAAAAGGAGAAAGGTTGTATGATCCCAATATAGGGACAGTACACGTGAGTAGAGATGTGGTATTTCAAGAGAAGAGCTTCTGGCCGTGGCAACAAGAAGGAGGTGACGGGAGGTTGACATCTGAGTATTTCACCATCGAAAATGTTTTTACAGAGAGAGAAGAAATCTCAGAGACCGAAAATGAGGTTCCAACACCTGTACAAACACCACGAACAGGAACTCCAGAAACGTTTATATCTGAGTCATCTGCAAGTGTCTCTTCTGCAGGTGGTTCTACTGAACTCAGTAGTGGGCCACATCGTTATAGAATGATGGAAGACTTGTATAATGAAACAGAGGTGATAAACATGATCGATGAACTTATGTTACTAAAGGATGAGGAACCAGTTTGTTATGCTGAAGCAGCGAAGGAGCATGAATGGCAGAATGCTATGAAACTGGAGGTGGAAGCCATCGAGAAGAAAAAACATGGTTTCTCACTGATCTACCATCCGGGCATAAGGCTATTGGTTTGAAGTGGGTCTATAAAATCAAAAGAGATGCGGATGGAAATATTTTCAAACATAAGGCCCGACTCATTGCAAAAGGGTATGTCCAAAGAAAAGGAATCGATTATGAAGAGGTATTTGCTCTAGTGGCACGTTTGGAGACAATACAGTTGTTGTTGGCACTCTCAGCTAGAGAACAGTGGGAGGTACACCATCTTGATGTCAAGTCAGCGTTCTTGAATGGAGAGTTAATGGAGGAGGTATATGTTGCACAACTAGAGGGTTTTTTGAAGAAAGGTCAAGAACAAAAGGTATATAAATTGATAAAAGCACTGTATGGCTTGCGTAAGGCACCTAGAGCATGGAATGCAAAGTTGGATAGATGCTTGCGAGAGTTGGGTTTTAAAAGATGTTTACATGAGCAAGCAGTGTACACAAGGTGTAGGGAAGGAAGTGTGTTGATTGTGCGAGTTTACTTAGATGACTTGATATTCGTGGGATCGAGTGAGGATGAGATTAAACACTTTAAGAAACAAATGAGTGTTAAGTTTGAAATGAGAAATCTGGGTTTACTATCTTACTACTTGGGTATAGAGGTGAAGCAGGGGAGGTCATCCATTACCTTAAAACAGACTACATATGCCAAGAAAATTCTTGAAAAAGCAGGAATGATGGACTGCAATTTGGCAAGGTATCCAATGGAGCAGAAAATGCAACTTGATAAGGATGAAGGAGGACAATTGGTAGATGCTAAGGAATACAGGAGCATTGTTGGAAGCTTGAGGTATTTAACCCGCACGCGACCTGATGTTTCTTACGCTGCGGGGGTAGTTAGTAGATTCATGGAAGCACCTACAGTGAAGCACCAACAAGCAGTAAAGCATATTCTGAGATATATACAAGGGACAATCGATTATGGACTCAAGTACAAAAAGGCGGGAAGAAAGAGGGTTGTAATTGGTTTTCCAGACATTAACTTGGCTGGGGATATTGTAGACAGAAGAAGCACAGGGGGAATGTGTTTTTATCTGGATGGAAATCTCATTTCTTGGGCATCTCAGAAACAAAGAGTGATTGCACTCTCCTCCTGTGAAGCTGAATATATGGCAGCCACCATGGCAGCGTGTCAAAGCATATGGCTTCGAGGCTTACTAGGTGAACTAACAGGGCAAGAAGTTGGAGCTGTGATATTATGTGTGGATAATAGATCGGCTATTGAATTAATGAAGAATCCGGTGCTACACGGGAGGAGTAAACACATAGATGTCAAGTTCCATTTTATCCGGGAGTGCATTGAGAGAGGTGAGCTGATTGTGAAGTATGTGAGCACACAGGAACAATAAGCAGATATTCTGACAAAGGCTTTAGGAAAGGTTAAGTTCGAAGCAATGCGGAATTTGCTAGGTGTCAAGGACATTGTTGCAGGCGATGCAGGAGTGGAAAAATATGTTTAGTTTAGGGGGAACTTGTTGGGTTTTTTAATAATCTAAAGATATTTAAAATATAGTTGTTGCATGGCTATATATGTTTTATTTGTACGTAGAAGTAGTCAGCTAGTAGTTGGCGTAGTAATAGGAGAAATAAGGTAGTGGAGATAGTATAGGAGTTGGTTGTTTTGATCCTTGTTTTTAGCAGGCTTATATTACCCTGTATCTAGTTCTATTTTAATTAATAAGAGAGTTTAACGTTCCTCAATTATACATACAGGTGTGTGCGAGTATACACTAGTGCTTCACTAACTCTCCTCCATCGCCTTGTACTGAGTTCCCTGTATCGAGTTTTTGAAACTGCTCCGTCATTTCTTCCATGCTTGTATCTTTGATGTATGTAATATTTGTGTGTTGTACTTTTTGGATGTGAGGAAGCTAGACTGATGAAATGATTTTGTGCAAATCTGGTCATATGATGTATATTTTTCTATGTTTATATAATGTTCAAGGTTCACCCATGAATATCAAAACTTAAATATTTTCCTGATTAAATTGATCAGAATCAAGTATTCGATTTTGATTTGATTAAATATTTATAGTTTCAGATTCTGACTTTTTCCAAAACTAATGCATTTGTTCATTTTTTTTAACATACGTTCAAACAAGAACTCTAACTTTGTAATTTTGAATATATTTACCTTTTTAGTAGAAATAAATCATCCAGCTTTGACACATAATAATAATTTATTTCATCCTTATATTTATTTTGTTCTCATATATAATAAACGTATAATACTCATTATCCGAAATCTTGATCATATACGGTCAAAATAATCTTAATCGTTGATTTGATATATTTAAAAAAAGACTATCAAGATCATATTCAACAGAATAATAATTTATTACTTGAAAAGTAGACCAATTAAAAAAAATACCTCAAAATATTTTTAACCGTTGATCTAATATTTTTAAAAACAGACAATCAAGACTACATCTTATTAGGAATAAGAACTTAATACTTGAAAATGAGACCAATTAGAGGTGGAGATCGATACTACAAAACAATCTTAACCGTTAATATGATATTTTAAGAATACACGAACAAGATTATATCCTCTTTGAATTAGAACTTATTATTTGAAAAGCAGACCAATTAAGAAAAGAGATCAATACTCCAAAACAACCTCAATGGTTGATATGATAATTTTAAAAACAGACGAACATGATTATATGTTCTTAGAATCAGAACTTGAAAAGTAGATCAATTAAAAAAGAGATAAATAGCCCAAAACAATCATAACTTTTGATTTGATAATTTAAAAAATAGACAAACAAAATTATATATTATTATAATCGGAACTTATTACTTTAAAAGTAGACAAATTAAAAAAAGACCATTATAAAGTAATTTTACCTTAATAAAGAAACTAATTTAAATAAAAATAAATTTACTAATTATATCACAAAATAAGTAGATGGATAAATTTAAATTTTAGATCATATTCTTTTCTATTTTTAAGATAAATAAAATGGATAAATCTAAATATATGGGACCTTTAACACTACTTATGAAAGCTGGAAAAATTTAAAATTCATTTTTTGCATTTCTCCTGATGAAAGCTTAAAATTTAAGGCCTTAGTTGGGGTTCTTGTGCATTGCTAACAAGTTGGAGTAAACATGCGTGTTGAGTTGCATCAACTAGCAACTAGCAATGCTGTTTATAGTAGAACATAATTTTTATTTTAACTAGTAGTAGTTAGGCAGCACATCTGCATCTACTATATTTAATATCGAACTTGTACACCCCCAAGCATGTTCCACCAACAGAAGATTTTCCTCAAAACAAAAATTAGAAAAAACAAATGAAGAAAGAGAAAGAAGATTAGACTATACAATTTAGTTTTCGTCCCTTTTGCAGGATGCTAGAAAATTTGACTATTAGTTTGTGTGTATGTAATTAATTAGCAAAAAAATTATGATAATTGAATTATGAAAAAGTTAAAAATTTTAGATTGGTTCTGATAAGTGAGGGAGATTATCTGGCGATTTGGACGGTTTCTAAGTGTTCAAACCGAATTAAACCGAAATTGTTGATCTTCATAATTTTCAATCCGAAATAAAAATGTTAAGTACAAATAAATCAAATCAAACTGACGTGTTTAACATGGTTTGGTTCTATTTCGGTTTAAACCATTTTTTTTCAATATAAACATTCAACAATCAAATTAAACTTATACTTAAACTTGAAAAATAAGAATCTAAAGTTTGAATTATATTATGAATCTATATTTTATCTTTTTATCATGCTAAAATAAAACATGTGCGATGAACGATTGTTTAAATAACTATTATTTATTTTTATATTTTATTATTATATTTGTTAAAGAGTAAATATGCCTGAATAAATATAGTTGAATATATATTTCAATATATTATAATAGCTATTTATTAAAATTAAGTTTTGAAATAAATAGGTTTATAAACGAACTCAGGTTCTGAAAAATATATATCAGGAGAAATTAAATAGATCATGTGTTTCATTTACAATATTTCAATTTAGAATTACTTTTGAACTAATTTAATATAATAACTATTATTATTATATCTAATCATAATTTTGATATAAAAATTCAAGGATTAAAATTTAAGGGACCAAATTACAATTAAATTTAATGAAGTTTTAAGTTATTTTTATAAGTGGTATAATTTGAGATACATTAGCGTGTTTGTGCTAATAATATATATATATAGATATATATATATATATATATTTGCTAAAAAAAATCAGTTTTGGTGTCAGTTTCAAAACCGACAGTATTAGACCTGAAGTTCTAACAATCCAACGTAATATTTATTATTATTTGATACGATATAATGAATATTATATATTATTGACTTTTGCTTTAATCGTGGTTACACAACAAATATAATACGGGGAAAGAGGTGATTGTTAAAATTAAGTCTTGAACACAGGTGCAACTATTAAATCTCGAAAGTCACAAACCTTTACATTAAAGACAATCACAACCCTACTTTTTATTCAAAACAGTTCCAACCAAACTTTAATATTTTGTCTATTAAAATAAAAATAAAAAGAATGGAAGCATAATACATATATAAAAATAAAAATTTGCATTTCTAAAAATTCTTTATGGTGACACTTTTATATATTTAATCTTTTACATGGTTTGAAGTTTAAATTTTTTATTATAATATATTACTCAAACATGTATATCAATGCTTTAATTTAAACTTTCAGTTCAGTTCGATTATTTTGGTCGGTTTGGAGTAAAAATCGAAACAGAATTGAAACTTTCAATTTTTAAAATTTCAAAATGTTTCCTAACAAAATCGTTAATAAACTTTAAAAGTCAAGTTCGGACGATTTAGATCGACCGAATTCATCCAGTTTGGAGAATTTTTACTCATCCTAACAAAAACGGGTAGAAAAAATTTTGGTTTGTCACAATATAATTTGTTATCAAATAATATGTATGAATAAGCTTCATATTATCCCAAAACAAATTGTTATAAATTTTATGGTATACAGTATAACTCATTATCGTGCCTAAAATTATCCTTTGGCTTGATTAAAAGGATATGGTCCTTGTGACATGATTGGTACAGGCCTACAAGAGTTTGAGTAGAGTTTGAGAAGGGTGGGAAAACTTGTTAGAGCAACTCCAATGGAGGGTGTCAAGAGGGATGCTAACATCACGTGACATGACGTGACTTGGCATTCTTATCACGTGGCATTGGCACCTTTGTTAGCACTCCATTGAAGTTGAGGTATGTCATAGGAGTGCCAAATGAGTTCACATGGGGTGCCAACTTGGGATGCCATAAAGTAGGATGCCAATTCTATTTGTGTTCCCAATATGGTCGTAATGGTGCATAGAATATTATTTCTCTAATATATTTTTATTAAGCATTTTTTTTATTAAATTAATGAAGTTGAAATCTTGGGGTGCCAATCACTGTAGTATTTTTTGAAAGAAAAGTGATAAAATTTTATGAAAAAAGAGATAATTTAAAATACAATATTTTTTATTATGTGGAGAAGTTGTCACCCTTTGAGGGGTGCCAACCATTAGAGTTTCTCTTAAAGGCTAAGGAAAAAAACAGTAATGATGATTTACATGCTCGAAGATAAGGGTTCCTGGTGGACCTTTCCGAGTAGCTTCCTTACATGCTTTCACAAACGGCTTCAAGTATGGATTTTCACCAAGGTTTTCGCTGAGAGCTTCCACTATGAGTTTACTCATCAGGTTTCATTGTTTAGGAGCTTTATGTAGTGGTTCCTCATAGGATCCCGATGGACTTCCTTAAAAACCTTTCCGAGTTCATTCTGTCATGAATGGCAATACTAGGATAAGGACTATAGATGGCTAACCTAAACCTAATTAGATTAGTACCGAAAGGAGTTGCAAGCTATTAAAAAACATGGATAACTAGTCTTCTTTGAAGGATACCTAGGACAGTTGATAGGGATAAATAAATTATTTATTTACTGCATTAATTGTACAATGTATGGACTGCTAGGCCCAATAAAAAGATATATGACATTCAGACCAGAAAGGTTAAGCCTGATGGACCAGATCAGTCCTGATGGAATAAAGAAGGCCCAAAAGCCCTGATTATTAATTAATTTCGTAATTAATTAATAAGGGAAAAATCAGCTGTTGAGAAGAGTCCCGATAAGGATATAAATCCTTATAGATTAGCCTCAAGGGGACCTAAAAGGATAAGGAATCAGTTTTCTACTATCTAGGACTCCAAAGTCCATTCTAATTATGAGACTTGCCCACCAAGTCTCCTATACCAAGTCCAATTCAAGGACTCCCAACATCTATATAAGGGGCCTCACCCCACAAATCAGAACTACGTTTTTTGACTTGATCCTTGGCAATCAGCAAGGTACGTAGGCATCTTGTAAGGCAGATCGAGTCACGAAACACAAGAGCAGTCAAATCGAGCCTTGAAGCTCACGTTCCTTATTATTAAACACAGCAATCATATATATTAGTTAAAAATCCATAACATTTGGCGCCGTCTATGGGACAGCACAACAACAACCATGGCGAGAACACGTAGAACAATTAGAGCTCTAGAGGAAGGAACACCATCAGAGACAACCCAGGTGATTTCGTCAACTGTGGAGGTTCCTCCCCATTCAACTTATGCATCTACTCAGGGGGAAGCCCAGATAGGGGCAATTCAACCTCAGCCACAAGGGACAACTCCCCCGACTATTCAAGGTACGAATCCTCAAGTTCAACAAGTACATATGCCTGTGAATTCTCGACCTGTCGGGTATGAATATTCAACTATTGTTACTACTAACCCCCTTATGGGATGCCCCTTCACCTTGAGGTTGGAGGAAGCGGATATGCTGGGCGAAGCGAAACACGAGGGCAGTCGCCCCCCTATATACGAGGTTTGGGTCCTATTCCTGAGGATCGGGAATTTTCTGGTCCTTACACTGAGAGAGACTCCGAATCTTCGGATGATGAAGTGGCCCCAAGAAGGAGGCGTCCTGCAAAAGAGCCAATGGCCGATGGAAGGCAACGCCCCCAAAGCACCCCAGGGGCAAATCCCCAAGAAGTGCAGGAAAGGATCAGGGCTCATGAGGCTGAAATCCGAAGGCTGAGGCGTGATTTGGAGGCTCACCAGGCCACCAGACCCCAGATACCCCCTAGGGGGAGAAATCCTCCTCCTGTCATAGACCTGGATGGTCTGGTACGAAGAAGGGTTGCTGTCCCAAGAACTGATCCAAGCAATCTCCTTCCCCTTGGAGATCCTGATGATCCAACTACACCCTTCACAGAAGAGATAATGAATGCCCATATCTCAAGGAAATTCAAGATGCCCACTATCAAAGCCTATGATGGCACGGGAGACCTCGCTAATCATGTTAGGACATTCTCTAATGCACTGCTGCTGTAACCCGTGAATGATGCTATAAAGTGTCGGGCCTTCCCTCAAACCCTGTCGGGTATGGCTCAAAGATGGTACAGTCACCTGCCCCCAAACTCTATTGGATCGTTCAGAGAATTAAGTTAGGCTTTTATTAAGCAATTCATCAGTGGAAGAGTCCATGAGAAAAGTTCAGCATCTCTTATGAGTCTTGTGCAGGGAGCTAAGGAATCCTTGAGAGATTACCTGAATCGTTTCACAAAGGAGGCTTTAAAAGTCCCGGACCTTGATGATAAGGTAGCCATGATAGCACTGCAATAAGGAACTAGGGACGAGTTTTTTAAGATGTCCTTGGCCAGACGTCCCCCTGAAAGCATGTTGCAGCTCCAAGAGAGGGCAGGGAAGTATATCAAGGTTGAAGAAAGTATGAGGAAGACCGTAGTAAGTAATGAGCCCACTGGAGGCAAGAAGCGGAAAACTGATTTAGAATATATTGCAAAGGACAAATATCCTAGAACCGAACAAAACCCTGATTCAACCCCCAAGAAGGGAGGACCTGGGAAAAAGTTCACTGAATACGTTAAGCTGAATGCTCCTAGAAGTCAGATTTTGATGAAGATTGAGAAAGATAGAGATATTCGCTGGCCTAAGCCCTTGAAGGCTGATCCCACCAAGCTAGATAAGAGCAAGTATTGCAGGTTTCACAAAGATGTTGGCCATGACACCGATGAGTGTAGGCAATTGTAAGATGAAATTGAGTTTTTGATTCGAAAAGGAAGATTGAACAAGTATACTGGAGATGGAGGGGACAGAAATAATAATGGAAGGAAGAACTTTGAAGATCGTAGGAGGGACCAAGACGATCAGGGGAGAAATCCCCAACCCAGAGGGCCGGTTATAAATGCAATTTTTGGAGGACCGCGACGCCCTCGAGGACCTGTGATAAACACGATCTTTGGAGGTCCAACTGCTGCTGGATTGTCCAAAAATTCCAGAAAGGCATATACTAGGGAGGTTATGCATATTATTGGAGAAGCCCCGAAGAGGGCCAGGACAGAAGTAACGTTGGCTTTTGATGATTCCGACCTAGAGGGTGTGAAGTTTCCCCATGACGACCCGCTGGTCATAACACCGATAATAAGAAATAGCCCGGTTAAGAGGGTCCTTGTGGATAATGGTGCTTCTGTGGATATCTTGATCCACGACACCTTTCTAAGGATGGGATATAACGACTCTCAGTTGACACCAACCGACATGCCGATATATGGATTTGCTGGAGTAGAATGTCCTGTGGAAGGGATAATCAAATTGACGACCACCATAGGTACGGAACCAAGGCAAGCAACGCAGATGCTGGATTTCGTGGTGGTAAAGGCTAGTTCAACTTATAATGCTATCATGGGGAGAAGAGGGATACATGCCTTCAAGGCAGTCCCCTCTTCCTACCATTCAGTCATGAAGTTTCCCACCCGAAACGGGATTGGAGAAGAGAGAGGAGACAAAAAAATGGCTAGAAGCTGTTATGTGGCCTTTTTGAGGGCAGATGGAGTCGGGGGGCAGGTTCTTCCTATTGAAGATATGGATGTTCGAGAAAATGACGAGAATAGAGGAAGGCCAGCAGAAGAATTGGTTTCGGTTCCTTTAGACCCCGAGAATCCCGAGAGGATGACTTTTATTGGAGCCACATTAGAGGAGCCCCTTAGAGGGAAGTTAGTGAAATTTTTGCAAGGAAATAGTGATGTGTTTGCATGGTCAGCAGCTGATATGCCAGGCATAGACCCAGAGTTAATCTCACAAGCTAAACGTAGATCCAAGCCGGAAGACAGTGAAACAAAAGAAAAGAAATTTTGCCCCGGAAAGGCAAGAGGCTATAAAACAGGAAGTAGAAAAGCTCTTAGAGGCTGGTTTCATTGAGGAGATTCAATTTCCGGAGTGGTTAGCAAACCCTGTAATGGTGAAGAAGGCTAATGGAAAGTGGAGGATGTGTATAGACTTCACTGATCTGAATGATGCATGCCCCAAAGACTGTTTTCCGCTGCCTAGAATTGATACTTTGATTGATGCCACTGCTGGACATGAGATGCTGAGTTTCATGGATGGATTTAGCGGATACAACCAGATCAAAATGCATAAGGATGACATTCCAAAGGTATCATTTATCACTGAATTTGGTGTTTATTGTTATCTTGTTATGGCGTTTGGTCTCAAGAATGCAGGAGCCACCTATCAAAGGTTGGTAAATAAAATTTTTAAGGATCTTATTGGTAAGACTATGGAAGTCTATGTTGATGACATGTTAGTCAAGAGTCTAGTAAAGACTGATCATATAGCCTATTTAAGGGAAGCTTTTGAGGTCCTGAGGTACCACAAGATGATATTGAATCCTACGAAGTGTGCTTTCGGAGTAGGATCTGGAAAATTCTTGGGACTGATGGTCTCAAAGAGAGGAATTGAGGCTAACCCAGATAAAATAAAGGCAATCATGGACATGAAACCACCAAAAACTGTTAAGGATGTTCAGAAGCTTACAGGAAGGGTTGCTGCGCTAGGACGATTCATCTCCAAGTCGGGGGACAAGTGTTTGTCATTCTTCAAGTCGCTAAAGAGCATCAAAGACTTTGTATGGAGTGAGGAAAACCAGAAGGCATTTGAAGAGTTAAAGAAGTATATGGCCCAGGCCCCGTTGTAGGCCAAACCAGTTCTGAGTGAAGTTTTATTCTTGTACTTGGCTGTTTCAGAGAGCGCCTTGAGCGCGGTGTTGGTTAAGGAGGAGCTAAAAGTCCAGAAACCCGTGTATTATGTCAGCAAAATTCTGCATGGTGCTGAGTTGAATTATTCAACTATTGAGAAATTTGCTCTAGACTTGGTAATGGCTTCAAGAAAACTGCGTCCTTACTTTCAGGCTCATCAGATTGAGGTGCTAATGAATCAGCCACTGAGAAATATCATTCACAGTCCCAAGGCAAGTGGGAGATTGATTAAGTGGGCAATAGAGTTGGGAGAGTTTGATCTCAAGTATAAGCCACGTACGGCCATAAAAGCCCAGGCACTAGCGGACTTCGTGGTGGAATGTACCATACCCAACCAAGAAGTCAGGGGCAGGAAGATACCATACCTCAAGACAAGGGAGTCGATAAGGGGGACAGAGAGAAGGATGATAAGGAGAAAGAATATTGGGTTCTCTATTTTGATGGAGCATCAAAAATAAATTCCAGTGGAGCAGGGTTGGTTTTGCAAAGTCCTGATGGGTTCTTAATTGAGTATGCTATGAAGCTAGACTTCCCAACCACAAACAATGAGGCAGAGTATGAAGCCCTGATAGCTGGCCTTGGTCTAGCTGGGACACTTAGAGTCCAAAACTTAAAGGTCTGTGGAGACTCGAAGCTGATCATATCCCAGGTAAAGGGAGAATTTGAGGCAAGGGATGATACGATGGCTAAGTATATCCGCCTAGTAAGGGCTGTGATGACCCAATTTAATGAATGCCATGTTGAACACATTCCAAGGGAAGAAAACGCTAAAGCAGATGCGCTATCAAAGTTTGCTTCATCTGAGATAGAAGAAAGTTCAGGAAGTGTGTACTTCCGTGTTTTGAAAACACGAAGCATAGATGTTAAGCTTGTGGCTCCTATAGGCCTGGGGACATCCTGGATTGATCCCATTAAGGCTCATATTCAAACCGGTTGGTTGCCAAGCGATGCAACTGAAGCACGGAAGTTAATTGTTCGGGCACTAAGGTACTCTTTGATAGATGGGATTCTTTACAAAAGATCTTTCCTGGTTCCCTACTTGAGGTGTCTCAGGCCCGATGAGGCACGCTTGGCTCTTGAAGAAGTGCATGAAGGTATTTGTGGACAACACTTGGGGGGCAGGGCCTTGGCTCATAAGATAACTCGTTTAGGTTTTTATTGGCCAGAAATTATGGCTGATGCCAAAGAATACGTGAAGAAATGTGATCGCTGTCAGAAGCATGCACCTGTTGTTAGACAACCCCCCGAGATGCTGACCTCTATCAACTCGCTCATTCCTTTTGCTATGTGGCGAATGGATATTTTGGGGCCTTTTCCCATGGACACAGCACAAAGGAAGTTTTTGATTGTAGCCATTGATTATTTCACCAAGTGGATCGAAGCCAAACCCTTGGCCAAGATCACAACTAAGCAGGTTGCACAATTCCTGTGGGAAAACATTATGTGCCGGTATGGAATTCCCCGTATCCTCGTCACTGACAATGGAACACAATTCAACAATGAGGAATTCAAGAAGTATTGTGAAGAAAATGAAATTGAATTACTGTTCACCTCTAAGGCTCACCCGCAAGCCAATGGGCAAGCGGAGGTAGCAAATTGGATAATCCTGGATGGACTAAAGAAAAGGATCGAGAAGTCAAGAAATAATTGGGTGGATGAGATACTTCCCATATTATGGGCCTATAGGACTACCTGTAGAGTCACGACAGGAGCACCTCCTTTCATGTTGGCATATGGGGCAGAAGCAGTAGTTCCCGTGGAGATATCACATTCCTCTCCAAGGATTCAGGCTTTCAATGCTGAAGAAAATGAGGAAGGGCAGAGGTTAGCCCTGGATCTAATTGATGAAGTGCGAGATGAGGCACATGCAAAGATAGTGGAATACCAAAAAAGAGCTTCATTTTATTACAACCTAAGGGTTAAAGAGAGATTCTTCAAGCAAGGAGATTTGGTATTAAGGAAAGTGGAAGCTTCTGGTGTAGGACAGAAAGGAAAACTAGCCCCAAATTAGGAAGGGCCGTACAGAGTCAAGAGTGTTCAGGGTAGAGGAACCTACAAGCTGGAGAGTATGGATGGTTTTGAAGTCCCGAGAACCTGGCATGCACAAAACCTGAAGGTTTACTACGTGTAAGATAGGCGAAGTACAATTCTCACTTGTCATTGTGACAAGTAGGTTTAAAATCACCTTGAAGCTTTGCTTGCGTAGGATTTTATATTCCAGTAGAATTTACATTGTCTAGTTATTGTTGATTAGGGTCGAACCCATGCTGTGTAAGGTTTTGGAGAACCAGACTTTATATTAAAGAGTTTGAAATTATTTCAATCTAAGGATGTTTAAAGTTCAAATGCATATTAAGATTGTAAAGTTAAAATAGAAAGAGGCAATAAAAGCAACATATAAAATATAACCCCGAAGGGTAACAAGTTCAGAAAAGCAACATATGAAATATAACCCCGAAGGGTAACAAGTTCTGATATGAATAAAGTTCAAAAAGAAGATATACAAAAAAATAAAACTTAGGCCTTGGAAGGCTGAGATTCCTCGGAACCACTATCCGAAGTCTCCTCGGATGTTTCAGTCATTCCTTCGGACGTCTCGGTCGTCCCCTCCGAAGTCCCTGTAGAGGTTCCCTCTGCGGGAGATGCTGGTTGTTGAGGCACTGCTCTTGGAGGCTCTTTCACCCTGGCCTTCTTAGTGACGGGCTCAAACTCCTGTTCGGAAGAACCTTCCTCCTCTCCGTCCTTGATCATATCAGCAAGCTTCTCAGTAACACCCCCGAGCTCTGGAACTCGCACAGGGCAAGGAAAGGAGGACTGCTCGAGGACTTCTGGAAATTCATCTTGTATGGCCTCCACAGCAGCATCCCAGCCTTCTTTATAGCTAACTGGGTGCAGGAGGGCATCGTGCTCCACCATCAAGTCCTTGAACTCCTGGGTGTCCATCCAGCCGTCAAAGGCTTTATCCTTCTGTGCCTTCAAGATAACATTTTCAGCCCGGGCCGTTTCTAGGTCAGAAGTGGAAGAGGCCAGTTGAGCTTCAAGGGCCTCTATTCTCTGGTTGGCCTCCTCCAACTTCTTGTTAGTGTCCTCCAGGCCAACCTTCCAAGCCTTAGCTTGGTGAATCGCCCCTTGAAAATGGGCGTTAGCTAGCAAAAGAAGCAGCAAAAGTATGAGAAAGGAAACGTGAAAAGGCAAGTATAAAGGGCAATAGGAAAAGGACATACCGTCACTAAAGCCTGGGCTCCGAAAAGCTCATTCCCCTCTAAGTCCTGTTGAAGGACAAAATCTTGATAGTCCACCGGGGAGATGGAGTGCTTAGACCATTCCTTGGACAGGGCCGTGCTGCCCAATATTGAATCCTTGCCCCGGATCCCCCAAGCAGGTTGAAAATAGTCCCCTGGCCTCTGTTTGGTGCGCAAAACCTGGTTGGGGCCTTCCTCGCCCGATTCCATTGCTTGAAGGAGGAACTCAGGGAATCGGTCACCAAGGCGTGGGTCTTTAAAGACCTTTCCATCCCTCTTCATCCTGGTTGTCTCCAGGTCTTTAGGCTTGGTAGCCTCCTCAATCTTCTCAGCCACTGCAACAAGCAAAGTTGAAAACTCATCGGAATAGAAAATGAAATAAAGAAAAGAGAGCGAGATATAAGGGAGGAAACTTACTTTTCTTAGGGACGAGAGAGAGGCCGCATTCTACAAGAACGGACTCCCGGAAAAGATCCCAAGAATGGGAAGTCCCGTTATCTTTTGTAAGGAGGTTGAAAGCTCTAGCCTCCTCCTCAGACAAAGTTATGTCATTTGGGCTCCCATCGACGGCAAGCCCGAAGGACGATCGAAACAGGGTGCCCCAATCTCCACCCTCCCAAACAACGAACAAAAAATCTTTCTTCCACCCCAAGTTGTTGTCAGGGATGGACTTCCCATTCACAATGTGGGGAATAGTGGGGCGCTGGTTTAGAGAAACCCAACCCGGACTTTTATCAGGGCTGTTTTTGAACTGGAAATTTTTCCTGAAAACAGCAACAAAAGTAGGGACCTTGTGCATGGCACATTGTGACAGGTAGCACAGAATAAGCCTCCAGGAGTTGGGGGGAGTTGGCAAGGGCTGACACCCACATCAGCCAGTAACAAGGGAATGAACGGATGAAAAGGGAATCTGATACCTGCCCTTAGAGTATCCCTATAGACGCATAGTGCGTCCTTTTTCCACTGGCAGGCCCTGTCGGCCGGACCCGCAAGAACCAGCTTAAAAGGCTCCTTGATTTTGAAGCAGCTGCTCAACTTCTCCAGCTCCTTGGGATCCCGTAAAGCACTAATATGATCGTGCGCGTCCAGATGCGCATCAGACGGGTACTCGTCCCCTCGAGTGTTGATCATGTCGATTAAGGAAGTATACCTCGATCGAATAGGAAATTCGTTGGACTTTCTAGCCATGTTCATCTTGGTCAGGCGAGTCATTTTTTTGTCAGCCATCTAAAAAAAGAAAGGGGCACGTAAACAGGCTATCTTAAAACGGCACACAATGGAAAAATAGATACGAAAAGCAAACGGAGGAATTTTACCTGAAGAAGCACTCCTGAAAAAGGCTTTGAGCTCCGACTTGCTGTTATTGCTCTGAGAATCTTAGCAGGAGGAGAAAGAAGAAAACTTAGAAATGAGAAGGTGAGGAGTAGTAGCCTTTCCTCATTCCTTTATATAAGAGAAAAAGGAAGTTGAAGGGACGAAAGCCCATTAAGGACAAAGGCCCATAGGAAAAAGCCCAGAAAAAGGAATATTCCAGAATATTCCTAGGAATTCTAGAGCATTCTAAACAGGGTGTATTAAGCCCCAGATCAATATTAAGCCCAGATCAATAAAGAGGCCCAGTAATATTTGGTAAAGCCCAATAAGAGGGGCCCAGTAATATTTGAAAAAGCCCAATAGAGAAAGCCAGGCCCAAATCCAATTAGGATTTGGAAAATTCAATTTTAGCCCTAAAAGATGTAAGGCCCAATGGAGAAGGCTAGAAAAAGACCAGAATCCAGGTCGAGATCCAGGTCGTGAATCCTGCCCGAAATCTTTCGAGCAGACACCCGAAAATAACGGGTAATAAAGACCAGAATCCAGGTCGAAATCCAGGTCATGAATCCTGCCCGAAATCTTTCGAGAAGACACCCGAAAATAGCTGGAATAACGGGACTGAATTGAGGTCGAAACTTCGACCAGGAATGAGGTCGAATAAACCAAGCATCTTTTCAAAAATGGGGATTAAAAACCCAGGTCGAAGTTTGACTAGGATCCTGGTCGAATTCTAGGTTGTGGATCCTAGTCGAAATCCTTCAACCAGGAAGCAAGAGAATCAAAGAATTTTTGAACAGGATTCAGGTCGAAATTTCGACTAGAATCCTGGTCGAAATCCTAGTCGAGGCTCAAGACCAGGAGCTAAAAAGTGTGGGAGTTTTCGACCTAGATCCAGGTCGAAAGTTCGACTAGGATCCTGGTCGAATTCCAGGTCGTGGATCCTAGTCGAATTCTTTCGACCAGGATGGCAAGGCTGACCCCTATTTCGACTAGGATGCAGAGCGTCGCTTATCGAGTAACCAAAGTGCTAAGACCAAGACTGTATTTATAAAAAGCCCAGTTTTGATATTTATCCTAAAACCGGTACCGAATTGGGTCAGATTTATTAATAATTAAAGATTAAGTATTTTATTTTTACATTCGATATGATCCAGCGGCGTACCAATATTCCATAAATATAAATAGCCAATACATTATCTTATTTTATACAGATAAACATAATTATACAATAAAAATTCATAATTTTCCAGAGAAACGAACCGTGTTCTTCGTGTTCTTCGCAATCGAACGAGGATTTGAAGACGTTATTAGAATCCGATGGAGGCGTATGAGTAGCGGAATTGAAGCCCTCAACCTGTTCTATTGGATTTCATCATCAAATCAATCAATCGATTGGTAATTATCAAATTCAAATTTTAGGGTTTAGCTTCAAGAATTGGGGTTTTTGTTTCTAATGATTGTTTGATTGTTTTGATGTTATAAATAGTTTTATCTGTTAAATTGCAATCGATTCATATATAAAGTTGTGTTAATTAAGTCCCTAATTTGTATAGTCGAGTTAATAATTTGGATAGATTTTGATTTCAATTTTCTGTGATTATTGATGATTGGTTGTTGATGTGAGTGATTTTATTAGATTCGTATGAGCATAGGCTTCATTTTGTAATCAATTCGATCGAGTTTTGGTTCATAATTCTGGAAAGTCGAGGTCGACCGGAAGAGCTTCGAGCTCGCCGGCGGTTATGTCTTTATTACCGGATTTCTGAATTCTGTGGCTTGACTGAGTTGATGTTGAGGTCGTTGGGTTGCTGAGAGGGTTTTGTAGTCGAATCAGTCGAGAACCAGCCGTTTTTAGGCCAAAATCGGGTTCACCAGATGGGGGGAGAAGCCGCCGGGAAACTGGATTCAACCCAGAATCCAGCCGGGGTTTATCCCGACCCGGATGGTTTGGGTGACCAGGTTGTGACCCGTTTTATTATCAGTTTAACACGGTTTTGATCTTGTAATCCCCAAATTCATTTACCAAAACATGTTTCTGGAATTTTCTTTTTTAAAGTAATTCAAAATTCATATTTTAAATTCTAAAATTCATTACTAATTCAAAATTTAATTTGGTTAATTATTGTAAATAATTAGCTGAGTTATTTTAATTCCTGAAAAAAGAATTCTTTATTATTTTCAAAAATTCAAAGTTTGATTAAATTATTAATAATTTATTTTAATTATTTATTTATTGATTTAATTAATTGATTAATTCATTTAATCAATTAATTTTATTTGCATGTGGTTAAATAAAATGTAATTATTTATAATTAAGCCAAATAATGATTTAAAAATCATTTTGAGCTTTTAACATATATAGTAATATATTTAAAATTTAATAATATTATTATTAATTGAATTAATCTTATTTTATTATTAATAAATAGACCGTTCATCCGTTTAATACGAAACGAATGCGTCTAGACTTAGAAAATTATTCTGTTTCTATTAAAATTCTTTCAAGACAAAAATCTTTCATTTCAAAAGGTCGGTTGATTTCGTAAACTATTCTGAGTCGCATAACTATCAAAGAATTGTATTTCGACTCGATTTCTGTTTTAAAAGTACCGAGTCGAATGGTTTAATAAACTAAGTTATATGTTATATGAATTATGTGATATGTGGAATAGAGGTTTACATGTTATATAATTTACGTGCGAGTAAGAGTGTCAGAAAATTTATTTAATCGTATCTCTTGATTCTTCGTAATTCAGATTCAGCCAAAACGAAAGCGGTTAGAAACTTATATTGTATATTTTAATATTTTGTAATAAGATGATTGAAACGAAAGTATTAGTACGTGTCAGTAGATATGTATAATGTGATTACATGTGTGACATGCTTATGTGTTCATTATTTGATGGTTATCATCATAAATTTCAAACGTCTATGTGATGATTAAAATATTATGAGATTGAGTATTAATAGATACTTGTGATGCCTAGCAGACTAAACGAGGTGTGGAAAAAGAAAGCAGGTGATTAGTAAATAGAACTGAGGTGTAGAAAAAGAAAGCAAGTGATTAGTGAGTAGAAGCGAGGAATAGAAAACGAAGACAAGTGGTTGTTGAGTAGAACCGTTAGACGAGTGCAAGTGAAGCTGGAAATCATTTGTGATAAGGCAAGTGTTCTGAAATTTTCTTGAGATATATTACAAATATCCTTACCAGTTCTTATTTTATATTGCAAATACTTTGAATATAACTGAGATATACCATATGTTAGCATGTCATAGATGAGTTGTTTAACCCTAAACCCTAATCATATCATTTTATACTTAAGTTGTAAGCCTCATTCCTTGTAAACCATCGATTGTTGATTTCCCAGATACTAAACCCAACAAATACGATACTACTCCACAAATATATATATCATACACCAAACACTGAAAAAGAATTGCTTGAACATACAGAAACTTATATATTCTACAACACCTTGTAAATCATAGAACTAAACCATGTATAACTATTAACCATTGTTCATTTATTACCTGATTCTTCTACGTGATTGAAGCCATTCTTCATACATACTTTGATATACCCTGGTGATACTCATGAATTGATTATTCTCTAAGACAAATGTTTTATCAATATTAATTATGATTCTGTTTTATTGAATTACAATATTTATCATATTAAATTTTTGTAGAATTGGATAGTTTTTCTGAATGTGGGCCAGACTCGTAGTCAGACCAGATTGGTGGTCATATTGGGCCAATATGTGCCTTGGATCCAGAAAATAGTGCAGAGCTGTGTGCCTTGCTTGGGGTTAGTGCGTGACTGATCAGCAGCCTAACCTTAGTTTTTAAAACTAAAAGTGAGTATCCAATTCTAATAAGTGCTTAACAAGACACTTGATTCCTCTGGATCATTTCAATGGATCATTGTTAAACCTCAGTTATTGTTATTATGACTTGCTAAGCTAGTTAACTCACTCTTGCGAATATGTTTATGTTATTCTACAGTTAAAAATGAAACTATTGGTAGCAAGGATCCCTAGTCCAGTGTGCGAGCTAGGATTCCAAGTTGAGTTGGACCGAGCTAGCAGGAGCTTTATGTTGTAATTTTGAATTATACAAGTTTGTAAGAATGATTACATTATCAGTTGTAAGTTAAACTAGTTAGGATTTGGTACGATGTTTAGAGGGCGTCATAGATGGAGTGCAGAACATTCTGTAGAACAAGTACAGAACATTTTGTAGAACAAGTACAAAACGTTCAGTCGAATGAGTATAGCACGTTCAGTAGAATAAGTACCCGAACGTTCACTAAAATCAGGAAAAGAGAGCCACAAGGTGCTCTATGACCACCATGGGGAGAGCTCCATGGCCAACCAAGACCTCACAAAGCCTAACAAGCCAATGAAGAGCAAGAAGCTGGGTAAAAGGTTCTAAAAACAATTCAGGCGAACCGCCCCTGGCCAGCAGGGGGTTCTGCCCCTAGGCTGACCAGGCAAAAATGGTGCCATTTTGGCCGAGCGGGACCTCCTACAGGCTGGTCCCTGGGGTCCGGCAGAATTCCGAAGACCATCCTGCAAAAATTTTCAAAAATTTTTGCAAAAATTGGAAAAAATGGGAAAACTTCAATTTTTTTTAAATTTTTAGTATTTTAAATTTAGCCCCGATTAGTGAGATTTTGCCCCGATTGGATCGATTAGTGTATATTACATGTAATTAACCTAAATTAAGGGGAATTGTTGACTAGTATGATGTAATTAGCCCCAATTAGGGTTGTTTAACCTATTCACTCACATGACTAGTGTAGATTAAGGATAATTAGTGTCTTTTACATAGTAATTAGTCCTAATTAGCCCCGATTAAGGAAGATTAGGCCCGATTAAGGCCAATTAGCGCATTCTAGCTTAAAAGTAGGCTCTTTTGAGCCTAGTTAACAACTTATACATGGAAATTATCCCTGGTTAGGGCCTTTTAGTGGCTTTCACCCTGTAATTAACCATAACGAAGTTTAAGGGTGATAAACGCTCGCTTTTTAGTCCTGATTAGGACCATTTAGATTTAAACACTATCCAATTAGCCTGTGATAAGGCCTTAGATGTGTATACTCACACTATATAAGTCATTGTAAACGTGTAGGTCACTCCACACTTTACGATAAAATAACGATACCCATGAAGAGCCGATATCCACAAAAGGTCGATACCTGAGAAGGGCTGAAAGTACCCTGAGTCGTGAACATACTATTACAACTTCCACGGATACTGTGGTATTTTCTCCGAAAGTTGGGGGGTAAATGATATGCATAGAAAATATATCCTAAAGACACATTAATTGCCATATTATTAATATGTGGAATCTTTGTCCAAATCCCAATGCAGACCAGGCTAGTCTAGGTTCACCAACAGACTAGCGACGGCCCAAGCGGTCAAATCCCACTAACAAAGGTCGTCAAGGTCCACAAGCATGAACAGATCACGGACTAGGCCCAATACGGCTAAATGAGCAGAGACATGTGTCCAAAATGGACTCAAAGTCCTAAACGAAGGATTTAGAATTTCTTCCCTTATAGGACTCCTAATTACCATCTAAGTAGGAGACTTATCCACCAAGTCTCTCAATACAAGTCTAACCCTAGACTCATCTCTATATACAGAGCTCTACCACTCAACCTAGAACTACGTTTTTGGATTGATTCTATATAACACGGAGATATGTAGGCATCTTGCAAGGACAGAAAGTCCCGAACGCGAGAACAGCCAATAAAGCTCGAAGCTCATAAACCCTAGAAATAAATACTAACACACCCTAGTTTTTATTCCACAACATCAGTGTTGGGGGAAGTTCTGGGGATATGCTCTCTATTTTTGACAAGCAACTTCAGGGAATAGTTTTCCTATATCCTATCCTCTTACGATAGTGGGAAGTGGGAGGAAGTTGTTATGGTCTGTTGGGCTATCTAGAAGTCAAGAAATGAGGTGGTATGGCAGAAAAAAAGATCTTGAGTGGGAAATGTAATTAGTTCGGTCAAAAATTACCTTGTACAATGGAAGAACGCCCAGTCGTTAAGCAATATTGCTTTATTCCCTCAAGACAATGAGAGAGATGGAGCTAGTTGATGGGTTAAGCCATGAGTGAATGTAATCAAGATATCAATTGATGTAGCTACTTTCCTGAAAGATACAGTATTTGGAATTGGTTTGGTACCCAGGAACTCAGAGGGGGAGCTTGTTCATGCTCATGCAGGGAGAAATGAGGGGGTATTGCCTTCTGAGTTTGCCGAGGCGATGGCAATTAAGGAAGCTTTAAGTTGGAGCCGGATGGCAATTAAGGAAGCTTTAAGTTGGAGCCGGCTGCAAGGAGGACAAGCAGTGGAAATTGAGTCTGATTATTTGGTAGCGATTCAGGCAGTAAGAAGCAAAGTGCTGATGGTCTCTCCATTTGGAAAAATGATTGAGGAGTGTCATGATTTACTTCTTGGTCTTAACAACGTTAGCTTGTTTTTTGCTTAACGATCAGCTAATATGGTTGCTCATAACCTAGCTAGAGCCTCATATTCATTCCTTGATTAAACTTTCAATGGGAGAGATGTCCCCAAGGAAGTTAACACTTATATTTCGTATGACTTATCAATGCAATAAATCCGATCTTTGAGTCAAAAAAAATTCACCCAGCTGTAATGGATACTAATAATTTATTATATCCTTATATTTTTTTATCCGCGTATATAATAAACGTAAGATACTCCTTATCTGAAATATTGGTCATATACGGCCAAAAATTCTCAATCGTTGATTTGATATATTTAAAAAAAAAGATGATCAAGATTATATCTTATTAGAACAATAATTTATTACTTGAAAAGTAGACCACTTAAAAAAAAGATCAAGACCTCAAAATAATTTTAAATGTTGATTTAATATTTTTAAAAATAGACGATCAAGATTATATCTTATTAGGAACAAAAACTTAATAATTGAAAATGAGACCAATTAGAGGAGGAGATCAATACTACAAAACTATCTCAACCGTTGATATGATAATTTTAAAAATAGAGGAACAGGATTATATCTTCTTAAAATCAGAACTTCTTACTTCAAAAGTAGACCAAATTAAAAAAAGATATTGATACTCCAAAACAATCTCAATCGTTGATATGATAATTTTAAAAACATAGGAATAGAATTATATGTTCTTAGAATCATAACATATATTCTTAAAAACATGGAAAGTAGATCAATTAAAAATATAAATAAATAGCCCAAAACAATCACAACCTTTGATCTGATAAATTTAAATATTGACAAACAAAATTATATATTATTATAATCGAAACTTATTACATTAAAAGTAGACCAATTAAAAAAGACCAATATAATGTAATCTCTTCTATATATAATAGGAGAACAACGAGATAAAATTAGTGAGATTTTTAATTCTTAGTGTAATGACTAACTTTATACCCCTTACTGAACCATAATAATATATATATAATGGATTGATAGGTGATGGATTCTAAAGTTAGTAACCTTAACTGGAAAAAGAGTTTGTGTGTGTGTGCGTGTGTATTCAAATACCAGTCAATTTATTCTTCAGTTCGGAGCTCAAACTCGGAGCTCAAACTGTGTGTATTCAAACTGTGTATATGCATCTGTATTTTATCTATGTCTGAGTGTTTTGAGGGAAATTACAGTCCGTGTGTTTTATTTTAGGGGGAATATTACAGCCTCAGACATTTTACCCCGGTAAATGTGTCCGACCTTTTTTAGTTTCTTTTAATTTATAAAGTTATTAATTATATATGTTTACATATATTAAAAATGTCTTATTTTATTTAAATCTAATATTATTTATTACTGATACAAAATTTAATAAATTTTAAATAATTTTAAATATTAAATATGACATTTAGTAATATTAAAATATCCACAATATAATGATAATTTTAATTCATGATAATGTATTCAATTTAAATATTTTAAAACTAAATAAGTAGTAATTGTAATAGAAAGTGTTTACATGTTGCACGATACCATCACAACTATTGTAACACTAATTCGATAGTGTTATAAAAGCACAAAAAAATCTTAGCTACTACAACGAAATACTTATAACGCTTTTTAAAAAATATTGTATCATGTCATTATAGCGTTGTATAAGTACAATAATTTTGAACAATGTGAGACATAAAAGTGATGTTCTACTTTTAAAAGTCTAAGTGAACTAGTAAGATCTTAGTACAATGCATTTAAGAATATTCTTTTATTAGGAAACAGATTTGAGAAAAGCTTTTATCTCTATGCAAAATAATTAACAATATGTTGAAAGGGATCTAAAAAGTTGATCTTTGAAAAGTTGAGGTTGCCCTTTTAAGTTTGAGCACAGAGACTAAAAAAACAGCAAATGGTCTTTGTGTATTATATATATGAATATAGACAAAACACATACTACACATTTACCTTTTCCTCCTAAAATTTATCAACTAACAATGTGCAATAAATTAAGATAACATTTATACCAAGTATCGTTTAGATATATTACTATAAAATAACAGAAACACGCATGATATCTATATGAAGTTGCATACCAATAAATTTATGGTCGTTTTACATGGTAGTAATCCATATACAAGGTTGATTAGTACCTTCTTCCTTACTAGGTCTTTTCAAAGGCAGTGTGTTCATGTGTTTCTAGTTTACTGCAAGCACAAGAAAATTTAGATATCAACCAACTTTATGTGAATTTGGAAAAATTATCACAAAATGAGTTCTCATATATATATGATATGTAATAATTAATAGATAAGCTAATTATCCATACAAGAACTCACACTTTACACCGAATTAGGGTTTACATATATAAACGACGAGATTAGCTAAGTTATACTCATAATACACCAACATATAGAATATAACAGATATTAAATCTTAACATACGGCATAAAAGTGCTTCATGGAGATATGGATGGAGTTAAGTATATTTTTTATAGAACTCATTCCATTAAAAGCAAGGTTTATCATTCCATAAATATATAACTAGAATTACCACATTTAAATATTATTAACCTTTTTGAGAATGTTCAAGTACATTATATATTATCATAAAAAAAATCAATATTTAAAATTATTCTAAATAATAGACGAATTTTGTACACATTATATTTCCACAAAATCATCAGCATCCATTGTCTTCCTTGTACATCTAATATAAACTTGAATAAAAAAGATATTTAGTACTTATCGCGAATCATACAAGAAAAAAATTAGAGAAATATTTATAGTTTTAAATTTTCAAACTCAAGATATGTCAATCTAAAAGGATTATCGTATTAGAATCACAATAAAAGAATAAACAAAAATATTTATCACTAATATGGTGGTATTTAAAGCCATTTAGTGTAATTACTGACCATTGATACTACTAACTTACAGATTACTATTGTACACAATTTATACATATAAATTTTCTTATTCAAGAAGTCGGTAAGAAATATTGTCTATCAAGATCGACACACTCACTCAATCAGTGATAAACTATATTTCATATTGGGTAAGGGTAAATTAACATTTATCATTTAGGAACAGTTTTTCAAAGGTAAGAGTTTTAAACTATAAACAAATTAATATTTCATATTTAGTTTATAAAATGACAAATTAAATTAACAATAAAAACATACCAACAGACTTATCACTTAAGGAATTTATCAAATAATAATTCATACAAAATCGAAATATTAGAGATAATCGAACTCATGCCTTAGCCTGATCAATTCAGCCGTGGATTGAATCAACCTCCGTGTTTCCTCAATTTTCCAGCAAATGAATCTAATGAACTTGTAAGGTAGACACCAAACCTTTGTTTCTCCTGAATGCTTCAAATAATCTCCGATCTTCTCTTATATACACAACTTGATTTGAGTTAGGTTTTGAATCATAAACTTCAAATATATATAATCATATATAATTCAATGTATATATGTATATACATATATTTTATTAGATGAATCCCAATAATCCATGAGAGGATTATCAATTCGTTCATCGAAATCACTTAAATTTTACCAGCCCGGCTTCAATTTGCATCAATTCTGATAAAAACATTTGATGAAATTTTGAGTATAGACTTTCATATTGTATATATTTCTACTAAAAGTTTTAGATATTTGAATACTTTCATGTTGAAATAATTCCTGGAATTAGAAAAGAAGAAGAGAAGAACATCAGGTGCGGGAGAGAATTAGAGCAGCCGCGAGAATTTTTTCACTCAAATAAGAAAAGAAAATGTAAATTTTAGTATATCTAATATTTAAGTGATTAATACCAAATTTCAAGTAATTTTAGAAAGTGACAATATTTTATTTGATTTTAGAACGATCAAATCAATTTTTGGTTCCTAGTAAATTACAGTTGATCTTTGTTGAAATAAATAGATCTTTTGACCAATATTTTGACTTCAATAAATACTTACACAATATCTATACTATTATATAAATTACCAAAAATTAAAATTTTAGTTTTTGGTACTTGGTCACTCAATCTAGATCGTTAGATCAAATTGATGAGAATCGTTAGATATAATTTCAAAAAATTATTATTCAAGTGATATAAGAGCCAATCCTCCAAGCAACATATTATTAAAATTACAATTTATAATACATAATGATAAAAATGACTGTTTATTTCACATGTTATATACTTGTATTTTCTAATATACAAAATATATTGAGAGAATTGAAAATATTTTTGAGCATATAATTAATTTTCTCTAAAATGTAATAAATATATAAAACTTGAGAAAATTACTTAATTATACATGACATGAGATAAAAATGGATATTATTATTATATCAATTAATATTAATAAACTTTGACTAAAAAAGAACTCTTTTGTTGGATGTAAAAAAATTAGCCTGAAGTAAGGCTCTGTTTGAAAGTTAGCTTTTTGACAAAAAAATAGTTTTTTGAATCAAAATAAAGGTTTGACCAAAATAAAATATCTAATATTAGTGTTTAGTTGTTAACTTTTTGAAATAGTTTTTTGGTCCAAAAAGCTAATTTTGACAAGTTTGTTTGAGGAGTTTTTTCAAGTAGCTAGTTTATATAAAAAGCTAACCGAAAACTCGAGCAGTTTTATTCGAGTTTTATTCCATACAGTTACTTAATCAACTAGTCAATTAAAAGCTAATACAATCAGCTAGTTAAAAAACTATTTTCAACCGATATAGCTAACATGGTCTAAATATTTTTAATACAACACAAGTTCTCTAAAAAATATATTTATGTATTTAATTTTTATGTTTCAATCGTACAAATAACAAAATAATGAAGTGGCTAAGATGTCCTTTCAATTTAGAGTTTAACAACAAACAAATTAAAAATAATTGAGTTTTCACATATAATCATACATTCATGATTTTATAATAAAAGAATACAAACAATCACGCATTACAGTGATCTTTTTCTTTCTACAAAACAGGATACAATATTCACAACTAAACCCCCATTGAACAACAATATGCTCAGCCAAAATCTGGGAGTTTAGCCTTGATTCCCAAGTTTTGTAACAATGTCAGTATAAGCATCAGCAGCAGCTCTATTGTAAGCAATTACTCTTTTAGCATTATATTGTCCTCTTCCAATAAATTGATTTGCTACACCTATTTCTATCTTTCCCGTTTCAGTCCATGAATCATTGACGTCCATGGTACATCTCAAACAACAATGGTGAATCCATTCTTCTGGCACATCTCAAACAACAATGTCACCGGATGTCTTTGAAGTGTGGATGGAGTAATTATGGGTTATAGCAAATTCTCAATTACCTGCAGTTACATATGATCAGTTAATTAGCCAATAATAAAAAGATCAATTGAATTCACGTTATGAAACATGATTGTCGGATCAAAAATTAAAAGAAATTTTAAATTCAAACCTTAGAGGTAGTTTTGTTGCATTTGTTACTATCAAGATACACAGCTCCGATTGTTGATTCGACAATATTAGCCAAAGTTTTCGGTGCATCAATTAATCCCACAGAAGATGGAGGATAATTTGGCGCAGTCTTTACAAATTCTTCGATCTGCATCACATAGACACACAAAAATATCAGTCATCTTTTCTTATGCAAATTTCATTCATTGCTGTTGAACCAAATATAGGTGTGTAGCATTGAAAATGTTAGTAATGTCCTACAAGGTGTTTGTTTTAGTTTATCATATAAAAAAGGAAATTAGAAAAAAGTAATACTCCCTGGAAATTATATAATAAAAGGAAAAGAAATGGAGTAAAAAAGGGCGAAGTTACTAACTTGGGCACCAAGCTTAGGTTTATCATGGCGTAAGAACTTGTATAAACTGTGTCCGGCTGCTACACGGGCGAGTTTCTCAATACAGACATTAGCTGAACGTAACTGAGTCAATTCCCCAGGCGACAAATCTAGGTACATATCGAACTGTTGAGTCGCCATCACACAGTTCAGAATCGAATCTCCTATGTATTCGAGTCTTTCATACGAGCTTTTCAAACCCTTATATGAATGATCAGTGTATGCTTCTTCCAGTAACCCCTTATTTCTAAAACTATATTCTATGATTTTCTCCACTTTTTCAAAACTCCAGCTCGAACTCGACTCGCCTCCTAACTGTAGGAGTTGGTTGTTTTGATCCTTATTTTTAGCAGGCTTATATTACCCTGTATCTAGTTCTATTTTAATTAATAAGAGAGTTTAACGTTCCTCAATTATACATAAAGGTGTGTGTGAGTATATACTAGTGCTTCATTTGGTATCAGAGCGTAGGTTTCTGTTCAAGCAAATTTACCAGGTCAGCTATGATGGAGACCAGGAAAACCAAAGAGAGCTCGTTCGGTTTAAACTTTCCCATGTTAACGAAGGTGAACTACACTGCATGGGCACTAAAAATAAAGGTGTTTATGCAGGCCCATGGAGTGTGGGATGCAATCGAACCAAAGGATCCAAAAGCCACGGTGGAAGACAAGACCGATAAGAGAGCTCTAGCTATTATCTACCAAGGGTTACCAGAAGACATGTTATCCATTGCTGACAAAACAACGTCTAAAGGGGCATGGGAGGCAGTCAAAATCTTGAGTCTAGGTGCTGAGAAAGTGAAAACGGCAAGAGCTCATACATTAAAGGGAGAGTTTGAAGCATTGAGCATGAAAGATACTGATCAACTAGATGACTTTTACATGAAACTAAACGGCCTGGTCACGAATATTAGAGCACTAGGAGAGAAAATGGAAGAAGCGTATATAGTGAAGAAACTTCTCAGAGCCGTGCCTTCAAGGTTTCTTCAAATTGCTTCAACCATCGAGCAGTTTGGAGACTTGGAGGGGATGTCAGTAGAAGAAGTAATTAGCTCGTTGAAAGTTCTTGAAGAACGACTGAGTGGACGAACTGAAGCGAACCAAGGACAACTTCTATTAACAGAGGAGGAGTGGAGAAGGAATGAGAGCAATGAGGGGCAAGTTTTATTGACTCGAGAAGAATGGTTAAAACGAACCAATAAAGAAGGGACTCGAGGCGATGGAGACAACCGATGGAAAAATGGGAATCATGGTGGACAAGACAGAAGCAAGGTAAGGTGTTTCAATTGTCAAGTGTATGGATATTTTGCGTATGAATGTTGAAAACCGAAAACCTCGTAAGAACAGGGACACACAGAGGGAGTTGAATTTAACCAGACTCCAGGATGAAGAACCAACTTTGCTTGTATCTGAAATCACGAGCAATCCAATGTTTTTGAAGGAAGAAAGAGTGAACCCAAAGCTGAAAGAGAGTCCAGGAGATCAAAAGGAGACACAGGTCTGGTACTTGGACAATGGAGCATCGAACCATATGACAGGTTATTGAGGAAATTTTAAGGAGTTAAATGAGACCATGAGTGGGCAGGTAAAATTTGGAGATGGATCTACCGTGTGCATAAAGGGTAAAGGGGTCGTCTCCTTTAGGTGCAAGAACGGCGAAGAGAAGCTATTGAGAGATGTATACTATATCCCTGCATTGTGTAGTAATATCATTAGCCTGGGACAGTTATATGAAGATGGAAACAAAGTTCTGTTAGATGGGGATTACTTGTGGGTATACGATGAGCAAGGGAGGCTTTCGATGAAAGTGAAAAAATCTGAGAATCGGTTGTACAAAATAAGTCTTGAAGAGATGTGGCCTAGGTGTATGATCATAAAAGCGGAGGAGAACACATGGCTATGGCAATCCAGAATGGGACACGTAAATTTCCAAGCACTTGAGTTGATGTCAAAGGAGGGAATGGCAAAGGGAATCCCAAGGTTGACACACCCATCAACCAGGTGTGAAGGATGCTTGATGTCAAAATAGTCAAGAGGATCGTTCCCTTCACAAACAAAATTCGAAGCAAAAAAGGTGTTGGAGCTAGTATACGCAGACATTTGTGGACCCATCTCACCAACAACTCCAGGAGGTAATCGTTATTTCTTGTTGTTTGTAGATGATTTTAGTAAAAAAATGTGGGTTTATTGTTTGAAGGAGAAGAGTGAGGCCTTAGCTGTGTTTAAGAAGTTTAAGGTGATGGTCGAAAATAAAACAGAGACGAACATAAAGACACTAAGGACAGACCGTGGAGGGGAGTTCTGCTCACAATCATTTGCAGAGTTTTGTGAAGGATCAGGTGTTAGCAGACAACTTACAGCACCCTACACCCCGCAACAAAATGGGGTAGTAGAGCGCAGGAATCGAACGGTGGCAGCCATGATCAGAAGCTTCCTTAAAGAGTCAAAAATGCCTTCGTATATGTGGAGGGAGGCAGCACGTCACACTGTGGATGTCCTGAACCGTTTGCCAACACGAAGTTTGAATGGAAAAACTCCATATGAAGCCTGGAATGAAAGGAAGCCAAATCTAGCCCATATCCGAGTATTTGGGTGTATCGCGTATATGAAAATCCCTATGGTATGTATTAAAAAACTTGATGATCGCAGTAAGCAGGTTGTATATCTTGGGAGAGAACCAGGCACAAAAGGAGAAAGGTTGTATGATCCCAAATAGGGACAGTACACGTGAGTAGAGATGTGGTATTTCAAGAGAAGAGCTTCTGGCCGTGGCAACAAGAAGGAGGTGACGGGAGGTTGACATCTGAGTATTTCACCATCGAAAATGTTTTTACATAGAGAGAAGAAATCTCAGAGACCGAAAATGAGGTTCCAACACCTGTACAAACACCACGAACAGGAACTCTAGAAATGTTTATATCTGAGTCATCTGCAAGTGTCTCTTCTGCAGGTGGTTCTACTGAACTCAGTAGTGGGCCACATCGTTATAGAATGATGGAAGACTTGTATAATGAAACAGAGGTGATAAACATGATCAATGAACTTATGTTACTAAAGGCTGAGGAACCAGTTTGTTATGCTGAAGCAGCGAAGGAGCAGGAATGGCAGAATGCTATGAAACTGGAGGTGGAAGCCATCGAGAAGAACAAAACATGTTTTCTCACTGATCTACCATCCGGGCATAAGGCTATTGGTTTGAAGTGGGTCTATAAAATCAAAAGAGATGCGGATGGAAATATTGTCAAACATAAGGCCCGACTCGTTGCAAAAGGGTATGTCCAAAGAAAAGGAATCGATTATGAAGAGGTATTTGCTCCAATGGCACGTTTGGAGACAATACGGTTGTTGTTGGCACTCTCAGCTAGAGAACAGTGGGAGGTACACCATCTTGATGTCAAGTCAGCGTTCTTGAATGGAGAGTTAATGGAAGAGGTATATGTTGCACAACTAAAGGGTTTTTTGAAGAGAGGTCAAGAACAAAAGGTATATAAATTGATAAAAGCACTGTATGGCTTGCGTAAGGCACCTAGAGCATGGAATGCAAAGTTGGATAGATGCTTGCGAGAGTTGGGTTTTAAAAGATGTTTACATGAGCAAGCAGTGTACACAAGGTGTAGGGAAGGAAGTGTGTTGATTGTGCGAGTTTACTTAGATGACTTGATATTCGTGGGATCGAGTGAGGATGAGATTAAACACTTTAAGAAACAAATGAGTGTTAAGTTTGAAATGAGAAATCTGGGTTTACTATCTTATTACATGGGTATAGAGGTGAAGCAGGGGAGGTCATCCATTACCTTGAAACAGACTATAAATGCCAACAAAATTCTTGAAAAAGCAGGAATGATGGACTGCAATTTGGCAAGGTATCCAATGGAGCAGAAAATGTAACTTGATAAGGATGAAGGAGGATAATTGGTAGATGCTAAGGAATACAGGAGCATTGTTGGAAGCTTGAGGTATTTAACCCGCACGCGACCTGATGTTTCTTACGCTGTGGGGGTAGTTAGTAGATTCATGGAAGCACCTACAGTGAAGCACCAACAAGCAGTAAAGCATATTCTGAGATATATACAAGGGACAGTCGATTATGGACTCAAGTACAAAAAGGCGGGAAGAAAGAGGGCTGTAATTGGTTTTCCAGACATCAACTTGGCTGGGGATATTGTAGACAGAAGAAGCACAGGGGGAATGTGTTTTTATCTGGATGGAAATCTCATTTCTTGGGCATCTCAGAAACAAAGAGTGATTGCACTCTCCTCCTGTGAAGCTGAATATATGGCAGCCACCATGGCAGCGTGTCAAAGCATATGGCTTCGAGGCTTACTAGGTGAACTAACAGGGCAAGAAGTTGGAGCTGTGATATTATGTGTGGATAATAGATCGGCTATTGAATTAATGAAGAATCTGGTGCTACACGGGAGGAGTAAACACATAGATGTCACGTTCCATTTTATCCGGGAGTGCATTGAGAGAGGTGAGCTGATTGTGAAGTATGTGAGCACACAGGAACAACAAGCAGATATTCTGATAAAGGCTTTAGGAAAGGTTAAGTTCGAAGCAATGCGGAATTTGCTAGGTGTCAAGGACATTGTTGCAGGCGATGCAGGAGTGGAAAAATATGTTTAGTTTAGGGGGAACTTGTTGGGTTTTTTAATAATCTAAAGATATTTAAAATATAGTTGTTGCATGGCTATATATGTTTTATTTGTACGTAGAAGTAGTCAGCTAGTAGTTGGCGTAGTAATAGGAGAAATAAGGTAGTAGAGATAGTATAGAAGTTGGTTATTTTGATCCTTAATTTTAGCTGGCTTATATTACCCTGTATCTAGTTCTATTTTAATTAATAAGAGAGTTTAACGTTCCTCAATTATACATACAGGTGTGTGCGAGTATATACTAGTGCTTCACTAACTCTCCTCCATCGCCTTGTACTGAGTTCCCTGTATCGAGTTTTTGAAACTGCTCCGTCATTTCTTCCATGCTTGTATCTTTGATGTATGTAATATTTGTGTGTTGTACTTTTTGGATGTGAGGAAGCTAGACTGATGAAATGATTTTGTGCAAATCTGGTCATATGATGTATGTTTTTCTATGTTTATATAATGTTCAAGGTTCACCCATGAATATCAAAACTTAAATATTTTCCTGATTAAATTGATCAGAATCAAGTATTCAATTTTGATTTGATTAAATATTTATAGTTTCAGATTCTGACTTTTTCCAAAACTAATGCATTTGTTCATTTTTTTAACATACGTTCAAACAAGAACTCTGACTTTGTAATTTTGAATATATTTACCTTTTTAGTAGAAATAAATCATCCAGCTTTGACACATAATAATAATTTATTTCATCCTTATATTTATTTTGTTCTCATATATAATAAACGTATAATACTCATTATCCAAAATCTTGATCATATACGGTCAAAATAATCTTAATCGTTGATTTGATATATTTAAAAAAAGACTATCAAGATCATATTCAACAGAATAATAATTTATTACTTAAAAAATAGACCAATTAAAAAAAATACCTCAAAATATTTTTAACCGTTGATCTAATATTTTTAAAAACAAACAATCAAGACTACATCTTATTAGGAATAAGAACTTAATACTTGAAAATGAGACCAATTAGAGGTGGAGATCGATACTATAAAATAATCTTAACCGTTAATATGATATTTTAAGAATACACGAACAAGATTATATCCTCTTTGAATTAGAACTTATTATTTGAAAAGCAGACCAATTAAGAAAAGAGATCAATACTCCAAAACAACCTCAATGGTTGATATGATAATTTTAAAAACAGACGAACATGATTATATGTTCTTAGAATCAGAACTTGAAAAGTAGATCAATTAAAAAAGAGATAAATAGCCCAAAATAATCATAACTTTTGATTTGATAATTTAAAAAATAGACAAACAAAATTATATATTATTATAATCGGAACTTATTACTTTAAAAGTAGACAAATTAAAAAAAGACCATTATAAAGTAATTTTACCTTAATAAAGAAACTAATTTAAATAAAAATAAATTTACTAATTATATCACAAAATAAGTAGATGGATAAATTTAAATTTTAGATCATATTCTTTTCTATTTTTAAGATAAATAAAATGGATAAATCTAAAAATATTGGACCTTTAACACTACTTATGAAAGCTGGAAAAATTTAAAATTCATTTTTTGCATTTCTCCCGATGAAAGCTTAAAATTTAAGGCCTTATTTGGGGTTCTTGTGCATTGCTAACAAGTTGGAGTAAACATGCGTGTTGAGTTGCATCAACTAGCAACTAGCAATGCTGTTTATAGTAGAACATAATTTTTATTTTAACTAGTAGTAGTTAGGCAGCACATCTGCATCTACTATATTTAATATCGAACTTGTACACCCTCAAGCATGTTCCACCAACAGAAGATTTTCCTCAAAACAAAAATTAGAAAAAACAAATGAAGAAAGAGAAAGAAGATTAGACTATACAATTTAGTTTTCGTCCCTTTTGCAGGATGCTAGAAAATTTGACTATTAGTTTGTGTGTATGTAATTAATTAGCAAAAAAAATTATGATAATTGAATTATGAAAAAGTTAAAAATTTTAGATTGGTTCTGATAAGTGAGGGAGATTATCTGGCGATTTGGACGGTTTCTAAGTGTTCAAACCGAACTAAACCGAAATTGTTGATCTTCATAATTTTCAATCCGAAATAAAAATGTTAAGTACAAATAAATCAAATCAAACTGACGTGTTTAACATGGTTTGGTTCTATTTCGGTTTAAACCATTTTTTTTCAATATAAACATTCAACAATCAAATTAAACTTATACTTAAACTTGAAAAATAAGAATCTAAAGTTTGAATTATATTATGAATCTTTATTTTATCTTTTTATCATGCTAAAATAAAACATGTGCGATGAACGATTGTTTAAATAACTATTATTTATTTTAATATTTTATTATTATATTTGTTAAAGAGTAAATATGCCTGAATAAATATAGTTGAATATATATTTCAATATATTATAATAGCTATTTATTAAAATTAAGTTTTGAAATAAATAGGTTTATAAATGAACTCAGGTTCTGAAAAATATATATCAGGAGAAATTAAATAGATCATGTGTTTCATTTACAATATTTCAATTTAGAATTACTTTTGAACTAATTTAATATAATAACTATTATTATTATATCTAATCATAATTTTGATATAAAAATTCAAGGATTAAAATTTAAGGGACCAAATTACAATTAAATTTAATGAAGTTTTAAGTTGTTTTTATAAGTGGTATAATTTGAGATACATTAGCGTGTTTGTGCTAATAATATATATATATATATATATATATATATATATATATATATTTGCTAAAAAAATTCAGTTTTGGTGTCAGTTTCAAAACCGACAGTATTAGACCTGAAGTTCTAACAATCCAACGTAATATTTATTATTATTTGATACGATATAATGAATATTATATATTATTGACTTTTTCTTTAATCGTGGTTACACAACAAATATAATATGGGGAAAGAGGTGATTGTTATATACTTTTAAGTAAGCTTAATTAAGTAAATTAAAAAGGGATCATACCTGGTATGCATGAAAAGTAATCCCTAAAAATATGATTAATACTGAATAAATTATATTCAAAGTTGACTTGAAAGTTTGTAGTCAAAATTTATGAACATGACGACGAAGGTCTGCATAGCCAAAAGTTGGTATGACAACCAAAGTAAATCATGGAGATCACGTCCCATTTACGACCCAAAATGGGTCGTGGCAGCCACGGAAAAAATCGTTACATGTTAGGCTCGCCGAGATTACCTAAAACAAAAGTCCACGACGATTCAATAAACGTCCAACATGAAAATAGACTCGTAAAAGGAAGGATCAAGAATCCACCGACTTGAGAAGTCCTACTTACCATCTAAGTTAGAGACATCAGGCATGTACATCAAGTCTTTAAACCCAATTTTTACCCTAGACTCCGCATCTATATAAAGGGGTCTACCCAACAACCTAAAACTACATTTTCGCTTAATTCTCTTCAACCTAAAACTACGTTTTCGCTTGATTCTCTTCAATACAAAGATACATAGGCACCTTGTGAGTACCGTTAAGTCTTGAACACAGGTGCAACTATTAAATCTCGAAAGTCACAAACCTTTACATTAAAGACAATCACAACCCTACTTTTTATTCAAAACAGTTCCAACCAAACTTTAATATTTTGTCTATTAAAATAAAAATAAAAAGAATGGAAGCATAATACATATATAAAAATAAAAATTTGCATTTCTAAAAATCTTTATGGTGACACTTTTATATATTTAATCTTTTACATGGTTTGAAGTTTAAATTTTTTATTATAATATATTACTCAAACATGTATATCAATGCTTTAATTTAAACTTGCAGTTCAGTTCGATTATTTTGGTCGGTTTGGAGTAAAAATCGAAACAGAATTGAAACTTTCAATTTTTAAAATTTCAAAATGTTTCCTAACAAAATCGTTAATAAACTTTAAAAGTCAAGTTCGGACGATTTAGATCGACCGAATTCATCCAGTTTGGAGAATTTTTACTCATCCTAACAAAAACGGGTAGAAAAAAATTTGGTTTGTCACAATATAATTTGTTATCAAATAATATGTATGAATAAGCTTCATATTATCCCAAAACAAATTGTTATAAATTTTATGGTATACAATATAACTCATTATCGTGCCTAAAATTATCCTTTGGCTTGATTAAAAGGATATGGTCCTTGTGACATGATTGGTACAGGCCTACAAGAGTTTGAGTAGAGTTTGAGAAGGGTGGGAAAACTTGTTAGAGCAACTCCAATGGAGGGTGTCAAGAGGGATGCTAACATCACGTGACATGACGTGACTTGGCATTCTTATCACGTGGCATTGGCACCTTTGTTAGCACTCCATTGAAGTTGAGGTATGTCATAGGAGTGCCAAATGAGTTCACATGGGGTGCCAACTTGGGATGCCATAAAGTAGGATGCCAATTCTATTTGTGTTCCCAATATGGTCGTAATGGTGCATAGAATATTATTTCTCTAATATATTTTTATTAAGCATTTTTTTTATTAAATTAATGAAGTTGAAATCTTGGGGTGCCAATCACTGTAGTATTTTTTGAAAGAAAAGTGATAAAATTTTATGAAAAAAGAGATAATTTAAAATACAATATTTTTTATTATGTGGAGAAGTTGTCACCCTTTGAGGGGTGCCAACCATTAGAGTTTCTCTTAAAGGCTAAGGAAAAAAACAGTAATGATGATTTACATGCTCGAAGATAAGGGTTCCTGGTGGACCTTTCCGAGTAGCTTCCTTACATGCTTTCACAAACGGCTTCAAGTATGGATTTTCACCAAGGTTTTCACTGAGAGCTTCCACTATGAGTTTACTCATCAGGTTTCATTGTTTAGGAGCTTTATGTAGTGGTTCCTCATAGGATCCCGATGGACTTCCTTAAAAACCTTTTCGAGTTAATTATGTCATGAATGGCAATACTAGGATAAGGACTATAGATGGCTAACCTAAACCTAATTAGATTAGTACCGAAAGGAGTTGCAAGCTATTAAAAAACATGGACAACTAGTCTTCTTTGAAGGATACCTAGGATAGTTGATAGGGATAAATAAATTATTTATTTACTGTATTATTTGTACAAGGTGTGGACTGCTAGGCCCAATAAAAAGATATATGACATTCAGACCAGAAAGGTTAAGCCTGATGGACCAGATCAGTCCTGATGGAATAAAGAAGGCCCAAAAGCCCTGATTATTAATTAATTTCATAATTAATTAATAAGGGAAAAATCAGCTGTTGAGAAGAGTCCCGATAAGGATATAAATCCTTATAGATTAGCCTCAAGGGGACCTAAAAGGATAAGGAATCAGTTTCCTACTATCTAGGACTCCAAAGTCCATTCTAATTATGAGACTTGCCCACCAAGTCTCCTATACCAAGTCCAATTCAAGGACTCCCAACATCTATATAAGGGGCCTCACCCCACAAATCAGAACTACGTTTTTTGACTTGATCCTTGGCAATCAGCAAGGTACGTAGGCATCTTGTAAGGCAGATCGAGTCACGAAATACAAGAGCAGTCAAATCGAGCCTTGAAGCTCACGTTCCTTATTATTAAACACAGCAATCATATATATTAGTTAGGTTTTGAATCATAAACTTCAAATATATATAATCATATATAATTTAATGTATATGTGTATATACATATGTTTTATTAGATGAATCCCAATAATCCATGAGAGGATTATCAATTCGTTCATCGAAATCACTTAAATTTTACAAGCCCGGCTTCAATTTGCATCAATTCTGATAAAAACATTTAATGAAATTTTGAGTATACACTTTCATATTGTATATATTTCTACTAAAAGTTTTCGATATTTGAATACTTTCATGTTGAAATCATTCCAGGATTTAGAAAAGAAGAAGAGAAGAACATCATGTGCGGGAGAGAATTAGAGCAGCCGCGAGAATTTTTTTCGCTCAAATAAGAAAAGAAAATGTAAATTTTAGTATATTTATTATTTAAGTGATCAATACAAAATTTCAAGTCATTTTAGCAAGTGACAATATTTTATTTGAATTTAGAACGATCAAATCAGTTTTCGGTTCCTAATAAATTACAGTGATCTTTGTTGAAATAAATAGATTTTTTGACCAATATTTTGACTTCAATAAATACTTACACAATATCTATACTATTATATAAATTACGAAACATTCAAATTTTGGTTGTTGGTATTTGGTCACTCAATCTAGATCCGTCGGATCAAATTGATGAGAATCGTTAGATATAATTTCAAAAAATTATTATTCAAGTGATAAAAGATCGAATCCTGCAAGCAACATATTATTAAAATTACAATTTATAATACATAATGATAAAAACGACCGTTTATTTCACATGTTATATACTAGTATTTTCTAGTATACAAAATATATTGAGAGAATTGAAAATATTTTTGAGCATATAAATAATTTTCTCTAAAATGTAATAAATATATAAAACTTGAGAAAATTACCTAATTATACATGACATGAGATAAAAATGGATATTAATATTATATCAATTAATATTAATAAACTTTGACCGAAAAAGAACTCTTTTGTCGGATGTAAAAAAATTAGCATGCCCTATTTGAAAGTTAGCTTTATGACAAAAAAATAGTTTTTTGAATCAAATTAAAGGTTTGACCAAAATAAAATATCTAATATTAGTGTTTAGTTGTTAATTTTTTGAAATAGTTTTTTGGTCCAAAAAGCTAATTTTGAAAAGTTTGTTTGAGGAGTTTTTTCAAGTAGCTAGTTTATATAAAAAGTTAACCGAAAACTCGAGCAGTTTTATTCGAGTTTTATTCCATACAGTTAACTTAATCAACTAGTCAATTAATATCTAATACAATGAGGTAGTTAAAAAACTATTTTCAACCGATATAGCTAATATGGTCTAAATATTTTTTAATACAACACAAGTTCTCTAAAAAATATATTAATTTTAATACTTTTTCGATCTTATTATCTTGGTGTAGAGATATATTCCTTAAAATATTTAATTTTTATTTATAGTAATAAAAGAATATCTTTTATATATTTATATCTAAAAAATCAATATATTTGAATATAATTTTACTAGTTTCGACTTTTTGACTTTTGTTTAAATCAATTGAATTCATATCCTAATACAGATAATATATTTATGTATTTAATTTTTATGTTTCAATCGTACAAATAACAAAATAATAAAGTGACCAAGATGTCCTTTCAATTTAGAGTTTAATAACAAACAAATTAAAAATAATTGGGCTTTCACATATAATCATCCATTCATGATTTTATAATAAAAGAATACAAACAATGAGGCATTACAGTGATCTTTTTCTTTCTACAAAACAGGATACAATATTCACAACTAAATCCCCATTGAACAACAATATGCTCAGCCAAAATCTGGGAGTTTAGCCTTGATTCCCAAGTTTTGTAACAATGTCAGTATAAGCATCAGCAGCAGCTCTATTGTAAGCAATTACTCTTTTAGCATTATATTGTCCTCTTCCAACAAATTGATTTGCTACAACTAACTCTATCTGTCCAGTTTGAGTCCGTGAATCATTAACGTTCTTCTGGCATATCTCAAACAACAATGTCACCGGATGCCTTTGAAGTGTGGATGGAGTAATTATGGGTTGTAGCAACTTCTCAATTACCTGCAGTTACATATGATCAGTTAATTAGACAATAATATAAAGATCAATTGAATTCACGTTATAAAACATGATTGTCGGATCAAAAATTAAAAGAAATTTTAAATTCAAACCTTGGAGGTAGTTTTGTTGCATTTGTTACTATCAAGATACACAGCTCCGATTGTTGATTCAACAATGTTAGCCAGAGTTTTCGGTGCATCAATTAATCCCACAGAAGATGGAGGATAATTTGGCGCAGTCTTTATAAGTTCTTCGATCTGCATCACACAGACACACAAAAATATCAGTCATCTTTTCTTATGCAAACTTCGTTCATTGCTGTTGAACCAAATATAGGTGTGTAGCGTTGAAAATGTTAGTAACGTCCTACAAGAGTGTGTCTGTTTTAGTTTATCATATAAAAAAGGAAATTAAAAAAAAGGAATACTCCCTGGAAATTATATAAAAAAAGGAAAAGAAATGGAGTAAAAAAGGGTGAAGTTACTAACTTGGGCACCAATCTTAGGTTTATCATGGCGTAAGAACTTGTATAAACCGTGTCGGGCTGCTGCACGGGCGAGTTTCTCAGTACAGACATTAGCTGAACGTAACTGAGTCAATTCCCCAGGCGACAAATCTGGGTACATAGCGAACTGTTGAGTCGCCATCACACAGTTCAGAATCGAATCTCCTATGTATTCGAGTCTTTCATACGAGCTTTTCAAACCCTTATATGAATGATCTGTGTATGCTTCTTCTACTAACCCCTTATTTCTAAAACTGTATTCTATGTTTTCTCCACTTCTTCAAAACTCCAGCTCGAACTCGACTCGCCTCCGAACTCTCCTCCATTGCCTTGTACTGAGTTCCCTATATCGAGTTTTTGAAACTGCTGCGTAATTAATTTCTTCCATGCTTGTATCTTTGATGTATGTAATATTTGTGTGTTGTACTTTTTGGATGTGAGGGAGCTAGACTGATGAAAGGATTTTGTGCAAATCTGGTTATACGATGTATGCTTTGCTCTGTTTGTATAATGTTCAAGGTTCACCCATGAATATCAAGACTTAAATATTTTCCTGATTAAATTGATCACTATCAATAATTCGATTTTGATTAAGATTAAATATTTATAGTTTCAGATTTTGACTTTTTTCAAAACTAACGCAAGTTCATTTTCTTAAATTAGACGAATAAGATTATATATTATTAGATACAGAACTAATTACTTGAAAAATAGACTAATTAAAAAAAGAAGATCAGTATAAAGTAATTTTTTTAATAAAGAAATTAATTTAATTAAAAATAAATTTATAAATTATATCATATTAAATTGTTTTTCATTTATAATAAAAGTAGATAAATAATTTTGGACGTCATATTAATTTTTTTATTTTTATAATGAATAAATTTGAATATTTGAGACCTCTAATACTACTCTATATAAATAACTGGAAAAATATAAAATTCATTTTTTTGACTTTTATCCGATAGAAGCTTAAAACGTAAGCCTTATTTGGGGTTCTTGTTCATTGCTAACAAGTTGGAGTAAACAAGAAAGAAACATGCCGATTGAGTTGCATCGACTAGCAACTAGCAAGGTTGTTTATAGTTTAAACATAATAGGTTGTTTATAGTTTAAACTGGATTTTTATTTAACAAGTACTCCTTCCGTGCCATATTGTTTTTTCCATTTTTACTTCTGTTAGGATACGTGGTAAGCGATTAATTACTAATTTACGTCTAATCTATAAGATCAAACATAGTTATGAGTAATTTTGTTGGATTCGTATTTATGAGTATTTTAATATAATGAAATTTTTATATTTAATAATAATACGGTATTAATGATATTAACAATCAAAAGTGTGCATTCAAAAGTGTGCATTGACAAATGTGTCTAACACAAGGAGGAAACGTTTTCAGGGACGGAGGGAGTAGTACTAATTAGGTAGCACCTATGCATCTACTATATTGTCGAACATCTGACACCCACCGGCATGTTTTACAAAGAGAATACTTTCCTGAACAACGAAAATAGAAAAAACAAATGAAGAAGAGATAGAAGATTAGCCGGATGTTCAAAAATTTGACTACTAGCTGGTACGTCCATAATTAATTAGCATAAAACGAAAAAATTTTGATAATTAAATAAAAGAAGTTAAATTTTTAGATTGGTTCCGAATATCGAGAGAATTGTCGGCCGGTTTGGACAGTTTCAAGTGTTCAAACCGAACCAATTTGAAATTATTGATTTCTGTAAATTTCAATCAGAAATGAAATTGTTAAGTAAGAAAATCAAACCAAACCGATTTGTTTAAAACGGTTTGATTTGGCTCGGTTCGTTTTCGATTTTAACCGTTTTTTATCAGTATAAACATTCAACAATCAAATTAAACTTATACTTGAACTTGAAAATAAGAATCGGAAGTTTGAACGATACTTTCAATATATATATATATATATATATTAACTTTGAATCATACTTGCCTCCTGCGATACATGATTGTTTTAAATAACTATTATTTATTTTTATTTTTTTATTAATTATATTTGTTAAAGAGTAAGTATGCATGAATAAGTATTTTTGAATATATCTTTTATAATATTATGATAGCTATTTATTAAATTTAGGTTTTGAAATAAATAAGTTTATAAACTGACCCCAATAAATAGGTTTTGATATGTATATATATACGACGCAATTAAATAGGCCATGTGTTATTTATTTTTTTTGCTAAGCAATAGGTCATGTGTTTTTTAGAATGTTTCAATTTAGAATTACTTTTGGACTAATTAATATAATAACAATTATTATTATATTTAATCATAAATTTGATTAAAAAAATATAAATATTAGAATTTAAGCAATAAAATTACAATTAAGTTTAATGGAGTTTTAAGTTATTATTTTATGTGTTATAACTTGAGAGATATTAGCGTACGTGCTAATGATATATATATATCTTCTCATAAACTTCGGGTTTGATGCCAAATTCAAAATCAACAGTATAAAATCTGAAGTGCCAACAAACCAATAGAATATTTATTATTATTTGGTACGATATAATGGATATTATATATTATTGACTTTTGCTTCAACCGTGATATACTACAAATACATTAAGGGTAAAAAGGTAATTAAATTATATACTTATTAAATAAGGGTAATTAAATAAATTAAATAAGGATCATACCTATTGCATGAAAAGTAATCTTTAAAAATATAATTAATACCGAATTAATTATATTTCAAGTTAATTTGAAAGTCTGTAGTCAAAACTCATGAACACCACGATCAAGTTAGGTTGTGGCGACCACGACCCAAATTGGGTCGTGGTGGTCACCCCAAAATCAGTTACATACTAAAAAGAAGTCCATGACGACCAAACAAACGTCCAACATGGAAGCACAATCATACAAGAAAGGATTTAGAATACGCTGGCTTAGGGAGTCATACTTACCATCTAAGTCACAGATATGTCCACCAAGTATCCCAACCCAAGTCTAACCTCAGACTAAGTATCTATATAAGAGGTTCTACCCCTCAATTTAGAACTACATTTTGGTTTGATTTTATACAACACAGAGATATGTATGTACCTTGTGAGGATCGTTTAGTCCCGATGGACTTCCTTAAAAACCTTTTCGAGTTAATTATGTCATGAATTTTACCTATGGGATTTCACTATGAGTTACACTAATGAGTTTCGGGTTTTCTTATGGAAGGCCTTACAGACTGCATTCATGGGATTTTCGGTTTTCCTAGGCTACGACCATGAAAGTCCCAAATAGTCTGTATTTTACTAGTAAACAATCTCTCAACCGGCAAGTACGAAAAGGTAGACTTCTACATAATTTTTGTCCCTGAGATAGTGATATACACATATATTTTGAAGGATATGCAATATACATATAGATCAATAAGGTTTTTATTCGCAATACTAGGATTAAGACTGTTGATGACTAACATATACCTAGTTAGATTAGTACCGAAAGGAGTTGTAAGCATATAAACAACGTGGACAACTAGCCTTTTTTGGAGGATACCTAGGATAATAGAACGAAGATGATATATAGACCATTTGCAAAAGTTTGGACATTCACTTTCTCTACCAAAAATAATAATATGATTGAGCTCTGATAAGATAATTACGAGCACATTCCTACTCCACCATCGCTCGAAATCCTTATTTATTAGTCCAAAAACAACTATAAACATCACCTGATTATGACAATAGAAAGCGTGCGTTGCTATCGATTTCATGTTCATATCTCCGCGATTTCCCCCCTTTTCAACTTTAACCTCCATAAGGGTCGAAACCTCGTCAAATATTAGGTTTAAAATCATTAAATTACACACCAAATGTTCCTTTAGCAACTCTATTTCTTTTCCCAACAAACATGGATCCAAAAGTTAATTCTTTTGATTTAGCTTTATTTGTCAATCTTAAAACTCAAACTTCATATTAAATAATCTTGCTCACAAATGATCAATACTCCAATTTTAGCATATTCGGGGTAAGTTTATATACTTTCAAAATTAGATATTTCAGACGAATTCGTCAAATTTAGGCACTACATGTAGCATCATTATCAAGTTCTCAAATAATTAATTAGGATTGTTGGATTATACTATCACTCTCTTTTTTCTTTCTAACCTTCTTCTCTTTTTCTCAAATATAGTCGTCGCCTTCGGGGCTTTCACCGGTTTTCTCCGGTGAAAAACCCCAGTATCCTAATTTTCTTTCATTATTTGTATCCTTGTTATTAGATCTTGATTTCTATCATTTTTTTCAAAAATAATTCTTAGATCAAAAATCATCGGAGCATCCGGATTTTTTATCTTCTCCAATTAAGCGTGTGTCTCAATTTTCAAGGGGTCCGGATTCTCTTATTTTTGTGATTTGTTTTGTGAATCTAAGGCTTACTTTTATTTCGTAATTTCAATTTGGTTTTAATCTCTCCTTAGTGAGGGTTTTGATATTTTTCTCATTTGTTTGTGAGAGTATGATTTTTGATTTAAGAGTAAATTGCATATTGCATCCCTTTAGTTTGGGTAATTGGCACTTTGGTACCACTTATTTCAACAATTGCACTTTGCACCCTATATAAGTTTAGGCGCTGCATTTTGCACCCCTTCCGTTTAATTTTTGCCGTCACCGTTAAATATGTCAGGGATAAAAAAATAATTTGACCATGTCTAATTGCACTTTGATCACTAAAGTTCAACAGATTTTTCATTTATACCTCTGGACAATTTTTTTTTACAATTCTAACTTCAAATATAAAAATTGAACATTTTAACCAATTTATTAAAATTTTTAATTTCCGAATTTTTATAATTTTTAAAAAAATTATATTCAAATTTTTATAATATTCAAATTATATAATTTTTTTAAAAATTATATTAGAAATTTTATAATATATGGATATAAAAATTATATTCGAATTTTTAAAAAAAATTATATTTAAATTTAAAAAAAAATTATAATATTCGAATTTTAAAAATAATTTTAATTTTTTAATTTATGATATGAATATATTTTTTTTAAAAATTCGAATATTATAAAAAGTTGAATAATTTTTTTAAAAAAAAATTGAATATAATTTTTTTAAAATTCAAATATATTTTTTTGATACGAATAGTATAAAAAATTATAAAAAATATATAAAAAAATATAAAAATTATAATATTAAAAATTATAATAAATTGATTAAAATGTTCAATTTTGAAAATTTTGAATATAATTTTATAAAAAATTATAAAAATTCGAATATTAAAATTTTTAATAAATTAGTTAAAATGTTCAATTTTAATAGTTGAAGGTTAAAATTGTAAAAAAAAATTGTCGAGGGGTATTAATGAAAAATATGTTGAATTTTAGTGATCAAAGTGCAATTAGACATGCTCAAATTACTTCCTTACCCCTGACATATTTAACGGTAACGGCAAAAACTAACAAAATTGGTGCAAAGTGATGCGCCTAGACTTGTATGGGGTGCAAAATGTAATGGTTGAAACAAGTGGTACCAAAGTGCCAATGGCCCAAACTAAAGTGATGTAATATGCAATTTATTCTTGATTTAATGATAAAAAAATTTATGCAATTGCAATTATGGTCAATAGCTCAAACGGGATTAGTTCCAACTGGATGTGATGAAGCGGGTACATGTAAATATATCATCTTCAACAAATGGCATGATTGTTTCTCTAAAATAGATGAATTGATTGTTTTATGTTTGTTCGACACGACTAAATTGTAAATACCTTATGACTTTTATTTATTCAATTAATTTCTTACTCAAAAAAAAGTTCTAGCTTATAAGTCAAAATGTAATCCAGACACAAAATCCAAGTTTACTAAATTTCTTATCCATACTCGATCATCAATTGATGAATCTCTATGTACATACAAAACTCCCCTTTACAAGTTATAGCAAACAAAAATATCCGGAAGTTGTTCTAACAGCTGAACATTGGCAACTTTCTTTAGCAGCCTACCAAGGTGCAATTCTACCTTCCAGACATTAGATTGACAAGGGCATGGTTTTCATAAAAGGAACCGATATCCCAATCTTCTGTCGATGATGACAGAGTCATTAGTGCAACAACTATTGATCGCATGCTTGGTCGTAGTTGAGGATTCTCTTGTGTACAAGCTTTGGCAAGCTGAGCCATCTGTCAGCGATATATATTTACGACGAAAAAGCTATATTTAAGAATCACATTATGAAAATGGGATAAAAAATTTAGTTTTCTGGTAAGTAATAGTAACACTTACCTTGCGAACAGAGTCTACAAGGTAATTGTCTCCGAGCCTAGGGTCAACCAGTTTACTAAGGTCGTCTTTTGGAGCTGGCTGATTAAGAACTTCCTCAAACTGTAAAGGATTAGAGGCACGTTAGATTCTTTCAAGCAGTTAATTTGATTTTAGGGATGCAATTTAATTTCCTACCTGTGCGATTTCTAAGACCATTAGTTGGACTGTTAACAGCTATATATGGCTTCGAATTACATTGATGCAATTGGAGAAAGTGATTCATTTTGACAATTATTGTTTGTGCACGGTAAACCTAATGGCATTATTACTCTTTTGGATAAGTGCAAGTGACAAAGCAAACTTACCAATGCTACAAGTCCTTTTGATTCAGTCATTGAACCACTTGCTTTAACGATAGCTTCCTTGGCTGATATAAGTTCATATAGAACAACCCCGAAAGCATAGACGTCAACTTTAGGGGACACATCACCATACTGAGCATATCTGCAGACAAATATTATGAATTTTGATCAATATATCATGTGCCAGAAAATACTACAAGCTAGAACAGGCAAGTTCTTGGGAATTGGCAGTGCTTAAAACAGTGCATTCAGCTTAACTTATCTACTGAAAGTTTGTCCTAGCATGAAGTTCAAACATCAGCCTAAGTTCGGGTATAGATTGGAAAATTGTAGTATTTAAGCCATTTACCAGAACTATAAATACTTAAGCAACAAAATATTTTTTGTCCTCAAAATGATTTGTCCTTGCGACTTGGATATGAAACAAACTATCAGTTTGTAAAGATGTGAAAAATTGTTTGTCGCCTCTATACTCAATATGAAACAGCCTTTACTGCATTTAAATAATGCAGATATGCAACTTATGACTTGTGCTAGCTTTTCTAAATTCTAGTTCACCTCCAGGAACAACATGAGGTCTCACATATCATAAAAGGCCTAATCTATTCAATAATTACAATCTCCTCCATCACAAAGGAATCATATTGGTCATATTTTTTCGTTGAAAAGGAGCGATTCCTCGGTGCATATTATCTTCAGTATGCCATTAGATATGATTATATGAAAGTAGAATCTTACTCTGGTGGCATGTATCCAAATGTACCAACAAGCCTAGTGGGCATCGATGTACTCCCAACTTCTGTCAATTTTGTTAGACCAAAATCTGCTACCTGCAAGATAGAATTCACATAAATAACATTACGTGATCCAGTACAAAGACTGTGAGAAGGCAAAGCACTCGCTGAAGTGGTTATATTAACTGGTAAATGAGTGATGGACTGAAGCGTATCATTTCTTTCATTAGTTAGAAGTGACTTTTTCTAGTTCAAATTCTTGCAATGATTATCTGCAGAAAAAGTATAAAGAAGAACATTGTCGCAACCTTTCCATGGAAGTTCTTGTCTATTAAAATGTTTGCTGATTTGATATCCCGATGAATGTATACTGGAACAGTATGTTCATGAATATATTCAAGACCTCTAGCTGAATCCAGAGCAATTTGCACCCTAACAGGCCATGATAATGGGGGCCTCTCTGGAAAAAAGATCCGGGAATAAGGGTGGAGATATATTATTAAAATTTATTTAGCGCCAGTAACTTTAGCTTCTGTCTACCAGAATCTCACTTTACCTCCTGAGCCCCGCAGATGTTCACTTAAGTTTCCGTTTTCAATGAATTCATATACTAGGAAAAGAGAACCCTCAACACAATAGCCAATCAACCGAACCTGCAGACAGTACCAAAAAGTTTATGATCTATAATTTTAAATTGTAGAACAACATATATTAAAGGACAAGCAGTAACAAAAAGTTAAATCATAGGATCATCAAGCAAGAAACTGCAAAAGCAAACTATTGCAGTACTGTAAATCTGTCACAATCAAATAGGCAATGTGGCATGAGAAAGGGAAGCGGTGTGTGGAGAAAAGACCTGCAATGGGAGAAGTACCAAGGATGCTACTATAAGATATTATTTAAATACGCCAATTTACTTCTAGTCAAATTAAGATCTTTCACAGCTTTGTAACCGTCTGCATCAGAAAGTGTGTGCGCGCCAATCCTAGAGTACCCAGAAATCAAATAGCTACTAGTGATCTAGATTTGATTTGTGTAGCAGTGCAGGGAATGAATCTGTTGTGCCTACTTATCTCTTAAATTTATGTTAAGGCTAATTCTCGTTCTCAACTGTGAAACTGATCACTAGGCCTATTGGCAACACAACCAAATGTAACCCACATAAGGAATGATGAAACAAAAAGGAAAAGTTTGCCATCACTACTAAAAACAGAAAGGGGGTAATACCAGGTTCAGGTGATGAACATGCGTTAAAACCTTTAATTCAGCAAGAAACTCTCTTGATGCTTGCATGTCCATCTTTTTTATTGCAGCTTTCTACATATAATTTGACAAGGTAAGTCGATCAAAGATACAGATTCTCGATATCTCAGTGTATATGTAAAAGCCTTAAAAATCATATCCATGATATTAAATCCATTAAATTATTAATTTTTGAATACAAATGTTATTTTATCCGAACCTCTCCCCTGAGCTCTGCATAATAAACAGCACCAAAACCACCTTGTCCAATCTTAAAAGAGATATTGAAATCATTAGTAGCTTTTGCTAACTCTTCATACGAAAATTCAACAGATTTATCCACTGTTATGCCTGTTAGACGGGGAGAAGCTGCTACAGTGGAATCTGCAATTTTAGCAAGGTACAATCAGGAGTTAAACATGGAATTTTAGCAAGGTACAATCAGGAGTTAAACATGGAATAATGTCGAAAATATGTTTATAATTAGAAACAATAGACATCTAAAAGACTGCACCTATGTACAAATTTAACTTGAGAATTAGTAGGATCTGACTAAACTTTCTTGTTATTTAGGTGGATGATGACAATTTTCCCACAAGTCATAGGACCGTCTTTATGTATCCAAAGATTATTTTGACATTCTTGACTGTGTCAGTGCTTGGCCTGGGGGCACATCGCCAACCGACCTTATCAAAATTACTGTTGATGGCTCAATTTTAGTTCCTGCAGTTATCTTACATCTCTAGGTATGACATGCACACCACACAACTAAATGTTACCTAAAACTATTTGAGGCCTGCTTTACTAAATCTACAACATCATATTATACTGCCTAGATTTGGAACAATAAATGGGGATTAATTCTTCGCATGATTTCATTATTGTGTACTAGATATCTTAAACGCTCAAGCATATTGTGATAATATAGTATAAACATGACAAAACGTGAAGAACGAGAGATACCTTGAAGAGACTGGTCTTCAGTTGCTGGTGCGAGTTCTACCTTCGTGGTCTGTCTTTTTCGGTAAAAAACAACATAGTAGCAGCCTGCAAAAATCAGCAATCCTGATAGTGCTGCTACAGATATGCCAGCTATGCCTCCGCTTGATATTCCTAATTACATAAAGGAAAGGCATAAATTCGTTTAGTATAGACTCTGCCCCTATCTCTTTGAGATTGAGAACTGATAAAGCACAAATCAGCCAATTTAAAGATAAGCCAAGCCCACCTGTGCTGCAAAAAGGAAAATAAATATTGAATCAGATGCTAATCGTTGCATGATACTAAAGTAGCTCAATACTAAAGCAAACTGACAGCTTAGTAGCATTAAGAAGCTGATGAATTAACCTCTTTTTTATGGGTGGAAAGTGTCCGCTTTTATCTGCACAAATATAAAATTTTGGTAAGACACTAGCCGGTACTCTTTGAGCTTTTTGTGAACTTTTACAGTAATGACTTGATTACGGACTATCTCATAACTCAAGGAGTAAACGGATAAAGAAAATTGGTAAGACACTGAAATTAACTCGTCAAGACAAAAAAAGATGGAGAAGTTAACAGATACTAGATTATATAACTCAATGCTCTGAATTATTGGCTGTATTGGATGGTATATGGAAGTTGAAACAAAAACCTTTGTTCAAATAAGATTTCTGAGATGATGAAAATATACACATTCTGCAAATATGCAGAAAGGAATGTTAAAGCACATTAAAATGGGCTACTGAATCCTAACAATCTGAATCAAAAGTTAAAACAGCCAAACTATATATTGTGGAGAAAGAGCCTTGATAACAGTTTGGTAGATTCTCCAAAACACCCTCTCTTAACCATAAAATGACTTCATATTAAATCAGCGCACTTCATGATAAGGCCATTAACTAAGAACTACTGTTAAGAGGCAGTTTCTTATAATTATAATCATGAATATGCAAAATGACAGTCAAGCATCAGTCTAAAACTGGTTAATTCATGAAAAAAGGCAAACAACTCATATCAAAACATTCGAGAATCATATAAGAAAAATAAGGAAAACAACTGAAACATGTAACAGAATCTACCTTTTCCGGGAACATAAACAATTCCTCTTCCAGCACTAAAATTAACTCCAGGATTATAGCTCTGCAACAAATTCGAACCTACACTTAAATCCAAACCGAGATTCGTCTGATTAGCAACCGACACCAAGCTATCCTCCAACCGGAGAGGAAAAGTAACAAACAGCCCATAATCCTTAGAAACACTACTACTTCCACAAGAACAACTCACAGTCACATTAAGCTTTTCATTAGTATCCGGAATATTATTGGGATCAAAAGTATTAAACCTAATCAACCAGTCTGTAGTAGTCAAATTTGCATAATACAAATTCGCTATCCTATCATAAGTATCCCCACTCCTTAGACTATACTTGAAAACATGGCCTAAGAATTCACTATTAATACAATCACAAGGAAAAGGTATATTTATCCGAATATCGGACTGAACACTATTCTGATTCGGAATCAGTTGTTTGTTGTAACTAACAATCTCTTCAATCTCAATGTTCAAAAGATCAGATATGATTGTTAAATTTGATTCAGGCCAAACATAGTAGGAGCCTAAAGCCAAGCCACAGCCTTTGTTACACTTCGAATGAACCAACACAAAGATTGAGCTCAGAATCAAGAACTCGAAACACAATCTAGAGAACATGTTTTGTGACAAGATGAAAGGTAAACAGCTGTTATGAAAAATGGGGTTATTGATGTAACGGTCGTAAAGATTCGAGCATTGACCGAGTAAAATGTATGAAAATTATAAAGAATAAAGGAATGATTGGATTGAGAGTTGTTTAAACATACTACCATTTGGGGTTATCTGAGTTGGTTAGAGACTCAAGAATATACAATGTTTGTTAGTGTTGTTGTGTAGTTAGCAGGCCTGTTTGAGAAAGACGAGCCATTGCCGCCATAAATTATATTCAATTCTTGTATGTGTCACCATTCTGTCTAATTTTATTCGTTCGTTTATTATTTCTGGTTTTAATTTACGGATTTTTTATAATCTCGTGCATTCAGCTTTATTTACAGAAATTGAAACATAAGTTCATTATGATCATTGATTTTCTTCCAACACTTTAAAATTTTGGAAGAACGGTAATTTATCATGATATCAGAGTGTTCTGATTGCGGGTTCACGAGGACCGGGCTTGAAATGTGACAAGTGCTGGTACAAGTATGACACCAAAATGGGCGCAAGTGCAGGCCTTGACTCGGGGTTTACAATGGTTGTTTATGCATATATGTTGGCAAAAACTTGTGTTGATTGTAGAATATTAGAACTTCAATGCTCCGGGCCAATTACTATCAGCAAATATTAAAATCCAGTAAATAAGTTGAGACCAGCTTGACAGTTGACGCCTCGTTCTTGACTGGTTCAAAATCTCCTGCTACACCCAAATTTATAATTTGATCTACCAATGCTTAAGCTATATAGCATGTCAACTATTGTATGATAAATCACACTAATTGAAGGTCATGCTGTGATAAAAGTTCTGTCAAATAGAATGTCATATTACATTTAAACTTCAATGAAGTAATAATCGATAAAGTTATAATCTCGTTAAAATAATATTTTTCAGATGAAAATAAATAACATAAGCACAAGGCTACTAGTTCTACTATGGTAATGATTGAGAGTAGTGGCGGAACCAATACAAAAATTTAGGTGTGCTTAAATTTTTTTCTATATGAAATCTATCTTTTTTCCATTTTTTCAGACGATACTGATGTGTAATTAAGTATGAATAAAATTTTATTTTTATTGTTTTTTTGAGGTCGGAAGATCTCAAGCACCCTCTCGCTCCCCTCTAGTTCCGCCACTGAATGAGAGGTGACTATGGTATCCCTGTGTAATTCAACTTCCGTATGGACTAGTTCTACAGTTTGGAGTTCGGAGAGCTCCTAGCAGTTTGACATATTTGTTTGTTCTCCTCTCCAGTTTACATGTAGAAAGGAACTGGCCTGAATTGTGCAATGCATAATATAAACGTTCTAGATATAAGATTTTTTAACCCCGCACACATATATAAACCCCAGGAATCTCGACCAAGACCAATTGTTTCGCAGCTTAGCTGATCATCAAGACCAATTGTTTGATCACTATCATCCTACAACTGCTACTACAAATTTCAACACTGATAAACGAACAGTCCCCATCGGATCCAATCCACTGCACAACAAGCGACGATAACTTTGAAGAATACGGGAGGTAGTACTATTCGTACAAATTCAATCGTCTTAAATAATAATCCACCATTTCAAGAGATATATTGTATAGAGGGTTGATGCATGCATTACGTGTTGTAAATCTCGCTAACAAATAAAGCAAGATAGAGGCAAGTGTATAAAGAATTTAGCAAGTTCAGGCCAAGACCCCAGTCAACAAAAAACAAAACATGCATGTAAACAAAATCAGTAACTAAAATAACGAAGAGAAAAACGAAGATGTACCAGAAACCATAACTTTCAACAGAGACTGAAAATAATGGTAGTGCACAGATACACAATGCCAAGAAAAGAAGATCACAGTTGAGTCACCAAGCCTTACTCGAAGCCCTGGCTGCTCTTGAAGAGAATATTGCCCCCTACCTGATGCGTTTGGGATGCGTGCAATATCTCCACCAGGTAAAACATCTCTAAATTTATGTTAACAGCAGCAACAAAACCTCCACCTCGACCAGCACCTCAGTCGCGGAAAAATAACAGCACGTCGGACTTGTGTTTTTGGGAGAGAAATGCAGAGAGGGAGAAGAGAAGAGAATGTTGTGTGGTGTAAAAAATACATTTACTTTAGCTTCTAGGAGAGGAAAAGTGAAACTGTTCCACACAATTTAATGTCCGAATTAAACTGCTCCATTAATAAACAAAAAATCAAAACTGATCAGATTTTGAATTTAAATTATTTGTAACAGTTTTTCACTTAACACTCACATTATTATCAGATTTAAATTTTAATTCAATATATCAGTTACAGATCAGATTATATTCATGTCCAAGTTCAATGAATTAGACTAAGCCCACTAACAAATGACTTAGCCCAATTTAGTATCGAACCCCGCCCAACAATTTATAATAATAATCTAGTCACTGATAAATAAATTTGAATTAAAATTAATTCTCAAATAAATAAAATCCTCGCCCAGGTCGCCTCGCCTATGCGAGACGCCGAGACATTCGTCCATCGACCCGACCCGGGGCGGTGCGTGGCGGGGCGGCGGCGCGTACGCAAGACGCCGAGACATTCGTCCAAATCGCCCTTCGACCCGACCCAAGGCGGTGCGTGGCGGGGCGGCGGCGCGCGTGAAGCACACAACAACACAATGGACCATCACACACCTTAGTAGTTGTATACTACTCATGTGTGCGATACCATATAAATCACACAACCTCATTTATTTTTTTCAATGTGGGACAAAAATTCTCAAAAATTCTCAAAAATTCCAAGCTTTTTCAAGCTACTTTCAACTCTCATTTCATATGGATTTCATTAAGAAAATTCTTAAAATCATACATGAAAATTTAAGTTCAAATATCATTAAACAATTTCCAATCATTAGATTTTAGGATCAACATCAAGAACATAATTAAATTAAGCTCTAAAATCCTAATTTTCTAACAATCCCCCACAAATCCATGCAAAAATGCGATTAATTTTTCATCATGACTTGTTTTTCAGAGTCGGTACCCTTCCGGGTTTGAACCCTCCTAATTCCTCTACTTCAATGGCTATCGGATTCAGATGGAATATTTCACCTTAAATCTTAATCTGTTTAGTATAACCATATTCCATAGAAGACGACAAGTCAAAGGCTATAGTGTCAATCTACGGCTTTGAGACATTAATGGTCATGCCTCGATCCTGTTCGTCGAATGCTTCAAGGATTAACCCTATCCTCTAATTGCGACCACACAATTACATTCGCTTAGCTGGGCATCTCCAGAGATATACTGCCTCTATCTCGTCAAATGACTTGACCCCATTCAGAGTTTTAACACTCTTGCTTTTCTAGCAGTGTCAGTACCTTCTAGGTTTACAGGGGATAAACTCAGATACTATAGTAATATTTATGTAGAAAAGGTACTACTAATTCATCCTTACAGCTTGTTATTACCCATTGAATACACTTCGAGGGATCTCCTCTCATGTGTATTGGGTTCCCATTATTGATGAATTATGATGGGTTGACAGTCCAATCCCCAACCTTGACTTCAGGACCACTGCAGGTTCCGGTCCTTTAGTAAGAGGATCAGCTATATTATTCTGAGTTCCTATGAACTCTATAGCTATGATCCTATTAATCATTAAACCCCTTATAGACTTGAGTCTAACTTGGATGTGTCTCTTAGTTTTAGCATTATGCTTTTTACTACTAATCTTGTCGATAGTTGTTCGACTATCACAGTGAATAGTAATAGCAGAAAGCGGTCTGCTTACTACAGGTATCGCAGACATAAGTCCGTGTAACCATTCAGCCTCCGTCCATGTGGCATCAAGTGCACACAACTCAGCCTCAAAAGTAGACCGAGTAACTATAGTCTGTCTGCTTGACTTCCAGGATATTGCTCCACCAGCCAAGGTGAACACGTATCCATTCACTCCATTGGAACAAGACTTCTTAGCTATCCAACTTGCATCACTGTACCCTTCAAGCACACCAGGGAATCTCCTTTAGTGTAAACTAAGGTACATTGTGCCTTTTAGATATCTAAGTACTCTATCAAGAGCATCCCAATGAGTTCTGTTTGGACAGCTTGTATATCTAGCCAACTTAGACACAGAATATGAAATATCTGGTCTAGTACAGTTAGCAAGATACTGCAAGCTCCCAATAATCTGAGAATACCTTAACTGGGACATAGGCACTCCTGAAGTATTCTTGACAAGGGCAATTTTTGAATCATAGGGTGTACTAGCGATTCTACACTGTGAATAACCATATTTCTCAACTATAGATTTCTCTATATAATGAGATTGAGTCAAGGTTATTCCTTCAGTGGACTGAATCAGTTTGATTCCAAGAATCACACTTGCCTCACCCATATCCTTCATTTCAAAATGCCTTTTCAAGAATTCTTTAGTCTCGTTAATAATCTCAATATTGGTTCCAAACAATAAAATGTCATCCACATATAGGCACAAAATAACACACTCACTACCTTTAACTTTAGTGTAGACACACTTATCACTTTCATTAATCTTATAACTGAAAGGCAATACAGTTTCATCAAATTTTTTATGCCAATCTCTGGAAGCTTGTTTCAAGCCATAGATGGACTTGATCAACTTACATACTTTCCTTTCATTGCCAGATGCAACAAATCCCTCAGGCTGATCCATATAAATCTCTTCTTCAAGTTCACCATGAAGAAAAGCCGTCTTTACATTCATTTGATGGATGATAAGACCATGGACTGAAGCCAATGCTATAAGCATTCGGATTGTTACCATTCTTGCAACCGGAGAGTATGTATCAAAGTAATCAATTCCTTCCTTTTGCTTAAAACCCTTAGCTACCAGTCTAGCTTTGTACTTGTCTATTGAGCCGTCAGAGTTTAACTTCCTTTTAAAGACCCGTTTGCACCCAATAGTAGAACACCCAGGAGGGAGATCAACCAACTCCCATGTTCCATTAGAAATAATAAAGTCAATTTCACTCTTTACAGCGCCCTTCCAGTACCTTGACTCAGAAGAATCCATAGCTTGTCGGAAAGTTAAAGCTTCATCCTCGATATTGTAAGTGATGAAATCACCTCCAAAATCCCTGACTACCTTTGCACGCTTACTTCTCCTTGGTTCCTCTACTTCCTTAGGAATAGAGCTACTACTAGGTTCCGCCCCCACATTTGTCATCTTTTCCACATGATCAGGAATAGAACTTGATATGTGAGTAGGATCTTCCTCAGAAATCGTTTCAGGTATTCCAGTCTTCATAGGGTAGACATCCTCAAAGAATGTCGCATCTCGAAATTCAACTATCGTATTTGCCACTATACCTACTATGTCATATTTTAACACTAAAAATCTCATAGCTGTAGTGGTTTCAAGATAGCCCAGAAAGATACAGTCAACAGTCTTTGGACCTAGTTTCTTTCTCTTGTGTTCAGGAAAAAGCACCTTAGCAAGGCACCCCCACACACGAAGATACTTAAGACTAGTCATCCTGCCTTTCCATAACTCCAAGGGTGTCTTATTTATGTGTTTCAGAGGGACTCTATTCAAAATATGGCAAGCCGTATTTAGAGCCTCTCCCCACATGTATTTAGGCAACCCAGAGTTAATAAGCATATTATTAATCATATCTTTAAATGTTCAGTTCTTTCGCTCAGCAACCCCATTAGACTCAGGTGTGTTTGGTGGAGTAACTTCATGAACTATACCATTGTTTGCACAAAATTCATTAAAAGCATTACTCGTATACTCACCACCTCTATCAGATCTCAACCTTTTAAGTAACTTACTAGTTTGTTTTTCTACTTCGGTTTTATATATAATGAATTTACTAAGTGATTCATCCTTATGTCTAAGTAAATAAACATAACAGCGTCTACTGCTATCATCTGTAAAAGTAATGAAGTATCTAAACTGGTCCTTGGTCAACACACCACCAAATTCGCAAATATCAGTGTGTACTAAATCTAACAAGTCTGAATCCCTAACAACGTTATGAAAAGGTTTCCTTATTTATTTAGCAGACACACATACTTGACATTTAGAATTCTTTTATATGGTATGTTTTGGAATCAACTCTAAGTTCATCATGTTCTTAAGAGCACCAAAGTTTAAATGACCTAGTCTAGCATGCCATATATTCGAGGATTCAATACAGTTAACAGAAGGAATAACATTATTATTCAAATTTCCCAAAACGGGATCCGCATTAATAACAAATAAACCATGTGACAAGTAACCCTTGCCAAAGAATGTACCAGTGTGAATAAGAACTACTTTATTATATTTGAACGAAATTTCAAAACCACTAGAAACTAAACAGCTTCCACTTATTATATTTCTACGCATGTCGGGAACATGATGCACTCTCATCAGAGATAGAATACGTCCTGAAGGGAACTTCAGATCCACGTTTCCAACTCCATGTACTTGAGCAGCACTAGCATTCCCCATCTTCACAGTCAGGCTATGACTCTGTTGATAAGATACAAATAAACTAATATCAGCACAAATATATACATTAGTTCCAGTATCTATGAATCATTCATTTGACAGATAGGTAGAAAATATTACAGGGTTGTACGATACATATCGGTCATCATTGGTTTCAGAAGCCGTAGCCTCACCAACAACCATGTTCACTACAGGCCCACTTGCGGTTCCAAGCACAACATTTGCTTGCGCTACCTCGGTTTTCTTCGCTTTCTTCGTAGGGCAGTCCTTACTCCAGTGTCCAACCTGCCCACAAGACCAGCATGGTTTGTTTGTCTTGGGTTTCTTGGCCTTGTCCTTGTCACTCTTAGGTTTATTACTATTAGCTTTCTTAGCAAAGGCCTTCATATTCTGTCCTACGGTTGCTATGTTTACCTTCGAGGTACCGTGTTCAGTTGGCATCACATGTCCCTATTTGGACTTGTGTTGTTCTTGCACCGAGATGTCCAACATAAGGTGGTCCAGGTGATCTCTCCTTTCTGTCTTTTCAGGAAGAGAGAGAACTCTTCCCAAGACTTCGGGAGCTTTTCAATCACACTCATCACCTTGAACTTCTCCAGGAGGTCTATTCCAGACTCCTTCAAAGCATGCACTATCATCTCGAACTCATGCACCTGCTCAGTCATGGACTTATTGTCCACCAGCTTGAACTCGAGGAACCTTGCCACATAATACTTTTCTAGACCTTGTGAGACAGTATTATGTGTCTGGTCCAGCTTCTCCCATAAGAGTTTTGCGGAGTAGGCATCAGAAGAATAGACATCAAACAAAGTGTTTGTTAGTGCCGCCAGATTGGCCGCCCTAGCCACTCCATCCTTCTCAGCCCACTTTGCAAAAGCCTTAACTGTGTCAGCCTTCTCTTGATCCACTACTGGTTTCTCGTATTCCACAACCGGCCACAGACCCTTTATAGTCAGCCACAACTTCATCCTTTTCTGCCAGCGAGAAAAGCCAATGCCACCGTTGAATTTCTCCGGTAAACAGGTTAGTTCAACAGCTTGTGGGAAACTATAGGTGGTCCAATCAATGGCCCCAGCAGTTGCACCCGAAATGCTACCACCACCAACGATAACCTCACTTTCGTTAACCATTATGCTAAATTCTAAATAACTAATATTCTCTTCAAGAATGTTGTAAATCTCACTAACAAATAAAGCAACATAGAGGCAAGTGTATAAAGAATTTAGTAAGTCCAAGCCAAGACCATAGTCAACAAAACAAAGAATGCATGTAAACAAAATCAGTAACTGAAATAATGAAGAGAAAAACGAAGATGTACCCGAAATCATAGCTTTCAACAAAGACTGAAAATAATGGTAATGCACAGATACAGAACGCCAAGAAAAGAAGATCACAGCTGAGTCACCAGGCCTTGCTCGAAGCCCTGGCTGCTCTTGAAGAGAATATTGCCCCCTACAGGTTCAATAAATTAGACTAAGCCCAGCGCGCACGTGTGTGTGAAGCACACAACAACACAATGGACCATCACACACCTTATTAGTTGTATACAACTCATGTGTGTGATACCATATAAAGCACACAACCCCCTTTATTTATTTCAATGTGGGACAAACATTCTCAAAAATTCCAAACTTTTCCAAGCTTTTTTCAACTCTCATTTCATATGGATTTCATTAAGAAAATTCTTAAAACCATACATGAAAATTTAAGTTCAAATATCATTGAACAATTTTCAATAATTAGATCTTAGGATTAACATAAAGAACATAATTAAATTAAACTCTAAAATCCTAATTTTCTAACATTAAGTGTTTGTGCCTGAAGGTGTTCACTGTTCATGTATTGAGAAGTTACAAGTATAAGTGTAAATAATCTTATTATGGCGCACGTATATGCACTTTTGACATAGTGTGTCTGTGTGTATGATAGTGAGACTCTGCTTCACATCCTGCGTAATATAGACCTGCACTTGTACACTAGTGAAGACTCAAGATTGTAAATTATCATCTAATTATACGAATTCTGCTTACATCGACTGCAGCACGTTGAAAGCCTTGTATATTGGGATGCATCTAATTTTGTATTACATATATTTAAAACCCCAAAACGAAACCCATAAATTCAAAACATAACTCAAGTCTTCTTATTTATTTGAGTTGAAAACCCATCTACTTCCATGGTGCTTGGCATAATAAAGGTCAAAACTACTGGGCATAATCATTGTAATAGCTACCATCCTACAGTTTACTCGCATCTTTAACGGTAAAGTTTTAAACTTGTACTACATTTTCCTGGGGAACAGAGGATACGCAGAAAAGCTTTTCATTTTTCTGGAATCGAAATGACATATTTCAGTAATCAGTATAGTTTTAAGATGAAAAACAGAGCATACAATCCACATGTAGAAAAATATAGGATAGACAGGTAGCAATGCGAGGATTATTTGTTCAAGTTCATTTTTTATACAATGTCCTGATGAGATATAACAATAGTTGAAGATTATACTGGCTACTCATTTAAGGAAACAATTTAAAATCCAGTAAAGTGAGTGTGCTGATGCCAACTTTTCTAAGATCTTTAAACACTAAAGAAAGGAGCGCAGAGATATGAGGCTAACAACATAAAAAGAGATGGATCCTGATTTCCTGGCTGAACCAGTTTTCTAATCATACAAGAATTCCTGGCTGACATGACAAAAAAGGGACTAAGCCAATAACACAAGCAAAAAACAAATTACAGGGGCAGCCATTCATATCCACAATACCCCGCCCCCCGCCCCTTCATCATTTAAGCTTGCCAAAGATTAATAATCTTTCAACTAAACTGTGAATTTTGACATTTATCTTCTTGCAGATAACCTATTATGTCACCAATATTCTGAAGATGTTGTTTACTCAAAGTTTTTTTAAAGTTCACCATCAACTACTGGGGGTCTTTGGCGAATCTGTGCTAGTAGCAATGACAACAGAAGTAGATAAGTTGGACACAAGCACTGCCTCACTGCTTACAGCCTTGGATGCTGCAATCTCTTCCAAGCGCTTCCAGGTCAATTCCCGCTTCTCTTGTCTTTCTTTTTCTTTCATCTCATCTTCTTGAAACTTAGTCAGGCACTCATCAAAAAGTGCTTGATCCGCGTCTGAAAATATTTTTTCCACATTCAGCGTCAAACTATGAACAGCTTGGTTCCAGTGACCCCTAATATTTTTCTCCAAGGCTGGGAGGATAATGGGCAATATGATCTTGCGGTTCTGTGTAATCATAGTCCTTATATGATCGTTATTCCATAAAAACAATGCACGTTCAGCTACCTACAAACGGTAAATCAGTTCCACGCAACAAAATAACTATGAGCTTAATATAATAATATACAAAACCAAGACCAGAAAACTTGGCAAAAAAAAAACCAAGCCCAGAAAAGTGGCCACCTTAATCCTTCAACAGACACATTAGCCTATAATAGTTAAAGACAGCGTGGAATAGCTAGGGGAGGGGAACATTGTTGTCATGGCAGTCGACTAGTCGGTTTGGGAAAGTCGACTGGAGAGCTCGACTTGCGAATTGTCAACTAGTCGGTCTACTTGGTTGACTAATCGGTCGACTTATCGACTAGTCAGTCGACTTGGTCGACTAGTGCAAATCCAATCAAAATTTAAAGCGAAAAAAAATTAAAAAAATAATCTAAAAACCTACTCAACATCAGCAACAATCAACATGCTAATTTCAATTTATAAATCTTTATGTGGGTGTGTTTATGTATGTATAAATTGATTAAAACTGAATATACATGTAGTATAATCTGTTTATACATTTGTATAGTCGGCTTATCTATGTGAGTATATAGTGTGTAGAAGGAAAAATAGATATCTTGTGTTTAACATCTCTATTTTGTGATTGATATACATATGAGAATGAGAATGTTGGACTTTTATTGTGGAAAGCCACGTATATAAGAAATATATTATTATATATTATTTACTTGGTCATTATAATTTTGTCGACTAGTCAGCGACTAGTCCACGACTATTCGACTAGTCGACTAGATGGACCTCCATCGACTCGACTCGACTTGACTTATCGACATGACACCCATAGAGGGGAACTTATTTGATTAGCATTAAAGGTACAACGTAGCTGAGATATAAATCAGATTAAAGCAGGTTAAATAATGCAGGGGCAAAATAAACAAGGGCCTTGTTAGGAATGCCTATAAGGCATAAGCCAGGAAATGTACAGGAGAAACAAACAAAAGCACACACAAAAATAGAGTATCTCACACACTCTTATAAAAATGGTAGAGAAACAGCTCCAAAAAGTAATAGATAGAGAGTATTTAACACTCATATAGATTTTCTTAAAATTTATTATTTGCACTATATAAGTAATCTTTGTCTGAACAATAAAACAAACCAAGCTCACCCTCACTCAGAACGGAATAGGCACATGATTGTAACAGGAGACAAATCAGCAAGACTAATATATATTGTTCAGTGCCAACATACATTATAGTGGTCAACTACCAAGAAGAAAGTTAAGTAACATATGTATAAAATGCCAAAAAAAAAACACAAGATCTGTTTCGAAATTTGATTTCTAAGAAGCTATGATATAGTTAAAGATTGTAAAACTAATAATAAGACAAAAAGAATCTAGTAGATTGCATCATACCTGAAAGTGTGAGCTGTTAAGACAGCGGCCTATCTGACGGAACAGAAGGACCATGCACTTCTGAAATTCTGCAGTTTGGGTAGCTTCCAGTACTTCCTCTAACTCGCCGAGAAACATGACTTCTTTTGAACTACTAGTTATTGGCCAATACTTCAACAGACCTCGAATTACTATGTCAGCCAGCTTAGCTTCCTTCTCCACAAATTGGGTAATGCAATAGGAAAGTTGTTGGTGGTACATTGACACGCTTTTAGGTTTGTGAAGGGGGATTAGTGCACGAACAAGAAAAAGTTTGTGTTCTTCTTTTAAAGGTAAAGCAAACCCATTAATTATACTACCCAAGATTTCAAGCAATTCAGCAATCCCATTGTGCCGACCAGTCTCAAATATGAAACTGTAAAAGATATGGTTGATGGCTTTCCTAATGAATGGCCGGTGCACCATAAACTTCCCATATATACGATGGAGAATTGTCTTCAAGCACTCCCTCTCTCTTTGATCATCAGTGTCAAAGAGATCAAGTAATCGCAACACAAAGGAATGATCAATGTATCTTTTTGCGAGCTTCGCATCTGTTTCAGAAGAAGCCACAAATCTCAAAAGAATCTCATACACAATTTGTAGATGAGGCCACGACGGTTCCATATTTGGTTCATCATACTCCGGGTCATACACATCTAGTAGTTTGTCATCATGATTAGACGGCAAGGCTCGAAAAAGATTGGCAGCTATCATTTTCGTGATCTCCTGCATTGTAACCTCATTAAACTTGGAATTCACAGATGAAATGTAGTCAACAAGTTCAAGCAAAGTCTGTCGCTTAATATCCTTCTCTTTAAGATTCTTCGAAGCATCATTAAAATCAAATACCACACAACACATATTCAACTTCTTAATAAAAAGATTGTTCTTCTCCGAGCTAGGAACCTCCCGAAAGCTAGGCAAAGCTTCATAAGCAGCATTACCAATCCCCTGGCCACCTTGGGCAGCCAGAGAACCCGACTTCATCCCTTGATTCGAGTTAAGTATAGCACTTGACGATTGTGCAGCATAATTCCCATTACTAGAATTCGAAGCTTTCCCAGATAACAAACCACTCCTAAAACTATTATTAGCACCAGCACCATCTAAATTCATTACATTCATCGATGAAAATGCAGTTTCGGGGTCATTGTGAGAAGATTTCGACGATATTTTCCGAGGAAGCTTACCCAATATTTGCTTAATCATATCCACTAAACCCTAGTGTAATTTCCCCAAAATGGTAATCCAATCAAAACTACTCACTTGAAATGTATTAATGAAAATGCAAACTTTATTAAATAAAAGCCAAATAAGGTGAATATAAAGAAACCCCAAATCGAAAAATCATACCTTGAAGCTTCATATCAATAAATGAGTACAAGAATATATCTAAAGATTTCAGCTTTGTGTGTTGCTAAACTTGTATGTATATGTGTGTGTATTACTGGAGCGATTGAAAAAAAATGGGATAGAAAAGTGAAAAGAAAGATAGAAATTGAAGCTTGATTGATGAAATGGGTGATGATGATCTGTAAAACGAGGGTTTACAGAAAAAAAATAGAAATTGGGGGGTTTTGTTAAATAAACAAACCCTAGTTAGATAATTATAAAAAAAATTGCATTTTGCATTCCAATATTTTGTCAAAAATTAATTTTGTATACCTATTTTCATAAATGGTAGTTTGCATCCCATACTTTGACATCCGCTTCAAGTTGCATTCTTTTTGTCAAATTTTGTCAATTTTTTTACCCAAATTTTTATTTTTCAGCAACATATATAATATATTATTGAAGAGAAAAGATAAGATATATTATTGGAGACGGCAATTAGGGCTAAAAAATTAGGCAAAAAATGTGAATGCGCGGATTTCAAAATAAAAGGATGCAAACTGCAATTTATAAAAATAGATATACAAAATTGAGTTTTGATCAAATATAAGGGGTGCAAAATGCAATTCTCTCAAAAAAAACTCTAGTTAGTTTCTTATTCCTGGTTCAATCTTTTTTAGGGAGAGAGCCAGTAAATAAAAATATTCATATTTTTTAATTTATTATTAAAAATACAGTCAAAATTGTATATGTGGAAGAGATTTTTCGAAGTTGCAAATAGGGCTGTCAATGAATCGGATATTCGATCCGAGAGCCAATGGAGCGGATATCAATTATTTAAAATAAAATCTGATCTGAATAAATCCGATCCAATATACATAGGATATGGATTTAATATAATCAGATCCATAAATTATCTCATCCAAATATAAATAGATATATATATATATATTATATATATATAACATATGTATGTACAAGAATAAAAAATATATAATACATGAAATATAATAAAATTAGTGAGGTCTTTGCTTATTTCTTGCTGAAGCTGAACGATGAAAAACACTGATCTGATTATATTCCAGTGATGCCACTCTTTATATTTTAAGTTATCAGACTTTGTTGAAGTGTTTGTAATATTTTTTATGATATTGCAATGTTTTTAAGTTGGCATAACAGATTACAAACTTGTAATATGTGCACTGATCTGTTTCTTTTATTAAACTTTGCATTTTGATTTTGTGAATTGTTATTATTAGTGATGTCAATATATTATAAATGCAGTCTTTTTTCTAAATATAACGGAGCAGAACTCCGATCCGAAAATTCGAAAATCCTCCGAAACCGGATATGGATCATGTTTTAAAAAATTCCGGTTATGATCCGATCTGAGTCCGAATCCGGTAAAAATAAATGGATCAGGAAATGAATTAAGGATAATCCGATCCAAATCCGATTCATTGATAGCCCTAGTTACAAATATTGCATATAAGGTTACAACATATTTTAAAAATATTTTGTACAACTTTGGATATTTTTTTGAAAAAAATCTAATTTTTTATTATTTATTTTTTTAGCTAATTTCAATTGTTTATTCAGAATAATATATTTGATTAAACTAAAAGTAATAAAGAATGAGCACTTTGACTAACAGTGGTGAATAGCTTGCATGCCCCAGCTGAGGGGCCTTAAGATAAATTATCAAGAATTTCAATTAAATCTCTTTAGGGATTAAAATCGATTGGTGAGTCTGGAACTTGTAAAAGATTTATTGAAACAATAATTATATTTACGTAATATTTTCCGGTAACTGGCCAATAAAAGATTTATTGAAACAAATAATAATTATATTTACGTAATGTTTTCCAGAAACTGACCAATATTGAAGTTTGAGTCGAGAACATTAGGATTCAAAGCCTTTTCTAAAAATATAGCACTTTGTAACCAACATTTTTCAAGTAAAAATATAGCACTTCGTAACGAACATTGTTCAAGTAAAAATATAGCACTTTGTAACCAACATTTTTCAATAAAAATATAGCACTTTGTAACCAACATTGTTCAAGTAAAAATATAGCACTTTGTAACCAATATAAGATTCTTTCTACTTGATCAATTTTAAATCAAGTTAAGCTTGAAATTCCACAGTAAATTAGTGTGAACTCTGAAGTGCCACTTTGTATAGTGAGTTTAATAGCCTGTAGAAAGTAAATATACAGTGATCCAAGTTTGCTTGTGTATATCTTAAGGAACAAAAAAACAGCTCTTCTTTCCATTTTTATTCTCCCTCTAGTAAAAAGAAATAACATAATCTAAAATAAATATAAATCAATAAAATTATGAGAGCCTCTCCAGATCCACTGGCCAACTCGGGCTGGCCCCTGTTACCTTCTATTACTATAGACAATTGAACTATAACTAGTAACTACTTCGCCAAGAGTACGCATCAACAGTAAGAGAAGGTCCTAGTGGAACAGAAGATCTGGATTACGTTTGCAAAGCACCTTGGCCAAGTACAAGCGTGCACATCACAGCAGCTTCAATATTGTTTCTCAATCTATTAGTTTGACAACCTTAATTTAATCTACGTGGCTAAACATACTGGTTCTAACACTTGTTTGGCACAAAATGTACAAGGGTAAAAAATGAAGTTCAGTCACTAGGAAGTCTAATGCACACATCTAACAAATGTCAAGTTAGCTGCCCGAAAGCCACCTGTTTGTGCAAGCACAGTTTCTTCTCTGCACTGTACAATTCCATGACACAACAGTACTGTAGCAGATACTACAAGAAAATTGCATATACCTCCATTCTGGGACATCGCAAGTAGTCATCTCATCTCTTTCTGCGCTTTGGCTGCACCTAGAAATGGCATACAACAGAATATTCCATTAGAGAAGTAGATTTAAATTGAGGACTTCAATTATTTTCATAAACTATACAAGCAGAAATATATGCACTAGTACAAGCACAGATGGAAAATTTGAAATGCAAATTTTCATGCCAATGATTTTTCTTCATATTTTTTAAACTGTGACAGTCACATAATGGAAGTATATTAAAACATAAATAAAACTCGGAGAAGGAATAAACCCCACGCCCCCAGAGCAAGGGCACTCCACTTCTTTTATATTGCATAACCTACAATGATATATTTCTTTTCTAGAATCCATAAAATACTCGAATTTAAGGCTTGACGACATTCCATTATAAGGATGCTGAAGATATTTTGATTCTTTGAAATTTACAAATAAAACAAATTAATTAGAAAAGAAGATATAGACGTAATTGATACATAAGGTATTCTATTTAATTGTCACCAAGATAACAACCACCACAGTAATATTTCAAGGATCTTGGACAAACAGAAGGAAGATACTACCTTCCATTCTTAGAAAAACCATTTAAACAACAAAAATATAGAGTAGTGCAATATCGAACATGAGCCACTCAAAGACTACCTGATTTTCATAGATAACATAACAGATTTATTTAATTTTTTGCACTCCTGATAAAACATCTTTCCATTTGACAGCCAAATTGCTAACTATGATATCCGTATCTAGCTAAGAAATTGGACAAAGCAACGATAAGCTTATAATATCAAATAGCTACGAAATTGGTCAAAGCAATGTAGGGTTATAATATCAAATTGCCACCTTTCATCATCGTGCACAATATTTGTACAACAGTGAATAGCCTACCATTGTAAAAGAATCCACAAAGTTAGTTCCAACCATTCTAAACCCCTTTGGCTGGTCAATAATCATACACGCTACTTTATAAATAAGATTTATACTTAATGAACACAGCTTTGTAGAACATGACATTACTTAGTCTACCACTTAATTTGCAAATTTCCACATTAGTAAGCACCAAGTAATTATCACAACCAGTAATAACTAATATTACCCGCGTATAACATTAAATGCAAACAGCTAATATTGCACAAAACTTATCATTACTTTAGCTGTCTTTATAGTAGGGAATTAGTTAGTGATCTGACAATTGTTCCTCCATGATCTCCAAATAGGGATATACCATTGTTTTGAAGTACTTCGGATTTTTTTTTGTCAAGTACTTTAGATTTTACAGATGTGACATGTATAGCACAACAAGAACAGATGCCAAGATGTACCAAGGTTTATAACTGACTCCAAACTTCTGATTAAGAATTTGCATCATTCACTTATACCTAAAAAACATATAGCCAGGGAGACATCAATTCGTATTTTTATATTATATTGAGTAGCATGTAACCAGCAAGTCGAGCATATCTAAAGTAACTAAGAAAGCATCCTAAAATTTATGGAAGTAATCAAATGATAACTGTAATTAGTTCCAAACACTGCAAACACTGTCATATAAGGCGCAAAGGCTCCGCTGGAGCTTGGGTGCAATGCGCATGATGAGGCACATGCCTCATTCAAGGGAGGCGTAAAAGTTTCACATGATTTAATATGTTATTATATACATTATAAATATTTTTTTAACTCAGTAAGTACCAACTAAGCATACAAGTACCAAGGATCCAACTCACACAAGAAAACAAAATATCATAAAAATTGAACTAATAAATATAATAAGATTATTACCTTCAATCATAAAAGTAATAGTTCTGACAACAATAATAGTATTCAAACATCATAACCAAAAAGGAACACTTAACTCGATAAAAAATGAATAAATAACACAATAAAAAGAACTGTAACGCTATACATTTTGAAATTTAATTATAGCACGCAAGATTCTGTAGTCCTATTAATGGTATATTTTTGTATCAAGTGAATTCTTAGCAGACCTTTATTTTTGATAAATAATAGTTTATTGTGAAAGAAAAGAAAACAAAGAGCAATCTTTGTAGAAAAGATTGGTAGATTTAGGTTGGCTGAGGCCAAATTAGAAACATTAAATATTAATAAATCATTGCCTAATTATTAGATACTTGGACAGATGTTTACTCAACCAAGTAGATGACTGGGTTCTACTCTTAGCATCTAACAATTATGTATCCTAGCATATTAGGAAGGCCAAAGCCCTGGTCACCGGAACGTATAATGAGGAGATGTGATGCGACAAGTGATTTCAGGATCTAACTGAAGGTACAGGAAGCAACCTGTTTAAAAGTTTTACAAGGGCCATGGTAGAATTAGGGCATTGGGTGAACAAATGATTATGACTTTCCTTTCTACTAAACAAAAGAGAAAGTGCGAACTAGTCTATATCCCCAAGGCTTCTATACCATAGAGAGTAAAATTCTTACATATGAGCCAGCTGTCAAATGAAAATCAAGAATGATGGCCTTGCTCCAAACAGCTTTAGCGCAAGATACATCCATTTCCTTGCTAGTGACTCATGGATAATTTAGCAGTTACAGTGTGCTCATTAACATAATCCCACAGGATTATATCCTCTCTAGAGTTGTAAGGATGAGTTGAGTAGTCAAATAACTAGACCAGTCGGAAAGTTATTAGTGGCTGCATGTTTTTAATTATGGAGGGAGCTAACACCCACTAAGCATTCTTGATAACATCACTAACTCTTGCAGTAGAACTCAGCGAAACTAGGGTTACTCTAACATATATATTTAATTATCTACATATACATAGTAAATATGCTTGAAATAAAATCAACATAATACACATTAAGAAGATATGGTAAACAAACACTTCACATAAGAGGAAGAAAAAGGAAACAGAGGCACTTCACGTATAAGGAAGAATTGGAGGAGAAAGATAATGCACTAGTCTCAGAATTTGGCCGACACAAAAAATTTCTTTAAAATATGTGGAATTAACTTAAATAAGACGCAAAGGAAGGCGTGGGATGGAGAGCCTTAAACCTCGATGAGAATGTGACCTTACATCAAATCACAATAGTTGATTATCGAATGGATTGAAAACATCCGTGGTTTGGGGTACAAGGCGTGGGTGGTGTGGAGTGGGGGTGTTAGACTGTTAGTAGTGTGTCTTTCTTATCTTCTTTTAGAGTACTTTCATGCAGTATGCAAATATCTAACTATTGTACTGCACGTCTGACACTCTTTGCTTAATGTGTGTTATAATGGCAAAAGTTGCCTGATTCGGTCCTTCCCAACACAATAAAAATCTTGAGGTCTTGTGATTTCCTCGCATAGAATTTTTCATTATGCATCAACTTGATTAAAAGTTAAATTCACGTGTAGTCTAACTGTAAACATCATATCCAGGGTTGTCGAAGTCCTTCCTAGAAGGCAAAGAAGCGGAAAAATCTTGCCTACCATTGTCTAAGGCAGAGCGACTTACGAGAGGTGGTGAGGCATGTGGCGAACGCGAGGTACGCCTCATAATGCGAGACCAATTTGATATTATTTGAGAAAATAAGTGGTGGGTCTCGCCAATTTTTAAACTCCTCCAACCATTGAAGTATCTTTCATCTTCCATGTTCTGTTTTTGCCGTTCACTAGGCACATGCCCCTTTCTTTTTTCTAATAAGTATATACAAGAACATAGTTTAATAAGTATTCTAATTCTCTCAGCAAAAATATATTATATCTTTTATGTAATAGTGACCCCAAATATTTCTATTAACACGTGTGATTGAAATATACCTATAACATGACTACAAAATCCTAATTCTTTATACCATAAAGTAATTTGAATACGTTTAGCTAGAATTGTTAACAATAATATCATGATATGTGTTTACCGTGTATAGCTAAACATAGTTCATATTATCCTTTTATTTGGAATCGTAATACTATTCCTGTCAATTTCATTGTATTAAAATATTATTAGTTTTTTTAATATTAAATGCTCAATAATGTTTGTACATTTTGCTTTTCAATTAGGGTTGAGTCGTATTTAGTCCATAAATAAGTCCAATTTATTTGATAGTTAAGGAGCCTAAAGCGCACTCTTTGTTAAAAAAAAATTCACCTTTCCCCTAAATTAGCACAGTTTAAACCAAAGGTGATCTCAAATTCTACCTATATGTGCACATCAATATTATAGATGTCTGATGCTACAACTGCAAACTTACTATAATTATAATGTAATATAATTTTCATTTATAAACTATGACAATGATTAAAATTTGAAATGAAATTTATAAAGCCAATTGCATACCGTGGAAGTTGGAGTGATTCGAAATAATGAGAGTGACTCCCATAGTATCACATTTGTGCCTATTTGGCAGTATAAGATTATTAAACTAAACAGGTAGAAGTGAAAAACTAACATGCTCTAGGCGAGCAAACACATGCTGATTAACTAAAATAGAACAATACAACAGTCTAAACTCCCTAAAAGGCTTGCTACTCGTAATGCCTACCTCACATTCCCTTGCACTTAAATTAAAAGAAAACACCATATGCTAAGCGCCTAAGCCATTCATATACCTCCCATTCCCAATAGGTAGGTAAATGATTGTATGCTAAGCCATTACTATGTACATGGTATTCAACATATTGTAGTATATATACACAGTGGCGGATACAGAAACTTATTAATGGCATGTGACTTATAATAATTAATAAATTCACTTGCATATAATTTTTTGATTGAGTCTAAAATATTGATTTATACACTTATCTAATCACAAATTAAGGAAATGACGCAAGTGAAAATAGAAAAACCAACTTATTAACTATGGTAATTTCTTATTCTTTTTTCATTAACAGAAGCAACAAATGAGATGATTTTGAAATACAAGTTGTACTTGAAGAGTAGAGAAACAGAGCTTAATATGCAGAAGTTCGAGAATAGAAATGATGAAGAGAAGCACAAGCCTGACCACCCTGATCTGTTTAAGGCTTTAAGCTATGTAAGAAAAACCTTTTTCCTAAAAAATAATGGTGTGTCACTTGTCACACCATACATCAATGTGCATCCGCCACTGTATATATATAACACCGCTAAAAATTTATCGATCATATCTATATTACGAATGTTACAATAGCAAAGAATTCATTACTTGCTATTATTAATTTAAGATGACTTAATATAATGTTACCAAAAAAAGACATCCGAGGTGTGGCATATTGTCCATACTAGACTTTTAGGGGACATTTATAGAAAGGTTAGGGGGATTATTATAGTTTCAGAATCTCGTTCCCACACATTGGTGTTTGGTTAGCGAGATTGCTTGGCTGGAATGGGTAACACGTTCTCATCAACCGAGTAATGCCCACCAACCCATGGAATTCAATTTGATTTCATTCCCCCCCCCCAAAACCCATATACAATTTGATTCTCATCCCATCCCCCCCCCAAAACCCATATACAATTTGATTCTCATCCCATCCCCCCCCCCTACCCTTCGTATTAGACTTTTAGGGCGTGATAATTTGTGAAGTGAAAAGTGAAAAATTGTAGTGCAGAAAAGATGATTACAAAACGGTTACAACTAAGGCTATATACGAGTAAAAATTCTAATCTAACTTTAACGGGAAGATCCAACTAACTAACTATTTGACTATCTTGACTATTAAATAGAAAAACCAACTTATTAACTATGGTAATTTCTTATTCTTTTTTCATTAACAGAAGCAACAAATGAGATGATTTTGAAATACAAGTTGTACTTGAAGAGTAGAGAAACAGAGCTTATTATGCAGAAGTTCGAGAATAGAAATGATGAAGAGAAGCACAAGCCTGACAACCCTGATCTGTTTAAGGCTTTAAGATATGTAAGAAAAACCTTTTTCCTAGAAAATAATGGTGTGTCACTTGTCACACCATACATCAATGTGCATCTGCCACTGTATATATATAACACCGCTAAAAATTTATCAATCATATCTATATTACGAATGTTACAATAGCAAAGAATTCATTACTTGCTATTATTAATTTAAGATGACTTAATATAATGTTACCAAAAAAAGACATCCGAGGTGTGGCATATTGTCCATACTAGACTTTTAGGGGACATTTATAGAAAGGTTAGGGGGATTATTACAGTTTCAGAATCTCGTTCCCACACATTGGTGTTTGGTTAGAGAGATTGCTTGGCTGGAATGGGTAACACGTTCTCATCAACCGAGTAATGCCCACCAACCCATGGAATTCAATTTGATTTCATCCCCCCCCAAACCCAAATACAATTTGATTCTCATCCCCACCCCCCCCCCTACCCTTCGTATTAGACTTTTAGGGTGTGATAATTTGTGAAGTGAAAAGTGAAAAATTGTAGTGCAGAAAAGATGATTACAAAATGGTTACAACTAAGTTATATACAGAGTAAAAATTCTAATCTAACTTTAACGGGAAGATCTAACTAACTAACTATTTGACTATTCTGACTATTATGCTGAGCTGTATCATTATGCTGAGCTGAAACATTGCTTGGCTGAATATCAAATTGTGCCATAGCATCCACACTATTATTCTCAATAGGGCGCACTTAGATTAAGGTTAATGGAGACATACGGTTTGAGAATCTCAATCCCATACATTGGTGTTTGGTGTTTGGTTTGAGAGATATCTTAACTGGAATGGGTAACACATTCTCATTAACCAGGTAATGCTTACCTTACTAGACATAATGAATTCAATTTGATTCTCATTCCCATTCCACCGTGTTTGGTTTGAGAGATTTCTTAACTAAATTGGGTACTCGTTCTCATCAACAGGGTAATGCTTACCTTACTAGACCCATGAAAATCAATTTGATTCTCATACCTATTTCCCGACCCCTCCCACCCCCACAATTCCCATATTAATCCCCCTTGGTCAAATTACATTCTTTTAATGACTCAATGGTATGTTGGTGACATATATATGCCATTATGCTGCATAATTAGTATAAATAGTTTTTGATTTGTCGACTAACATACGACTAGTCGGCTCCTAGTAGGTCATCCAATCAGCTATCAACTCACTATACTTTATAACAACCATGCTAACCATCTCAACAGCCACACGAGTGGCTAAGGAAATGGAAAAGAAGATTGCAGAAAAGCACAAGGTTATTGGATACAGCAGTTGATCTGCAGGAAGGATTTAGGCGTGTGGTCCAGTGCCATCTTATGTATAAAGGGAGACAACGATCTTGCACCAAATTAAGACACTTCACTGATTATTACTAAAAACATACTCCCTCCATCCCAAATTAGTTGTCCCATTTGACTTTTGCACGTAATTTAAGATGTCTTGACCGCATATCTCCGTTAATTATTTTCCAAATTTTCGTTTTGTAGATAAAAGTTTAAGATTTAAATTTTTATTCACAAAAAGAAAATTTAAAAAATAATCAAGGAGACATGAGGTCAAGTCACCTTAAAATACGCGTAAAAAAGGGACAACTAATTTGGGATGGAGGGAGTATTTTTTAAATTGTTTATTGAGAAATTTGTAACCTTTGCAATCTGAATTCATCCACCAAGTTTATCAGCATCGGTTGTGAGATTTATCTAAAAACGGAAAATAATTATTCAATCTCTGTTGCATTTCACTACCAATCTATGCATACTATGATAAATAGATAACCGAAATCCCTCAATGTTCCACCTCACTACTGAGCCCCTGTTCCCTGGGTCTTATTATATTCTTACAGTTTAAAAGAATCTCCACGATTCAATTAATTCTAATCTTAATTATAATCTGATGCAATTAGTGCTTCCACAAATTCGCAACAATAACTAAAACATACAAAAATGTCTTATCAGATAAACGACGCACACCACAATTGTTTCCATCCAAGTACATTTAGTTTAGCATTACTAAGAACAGAAGAACCCACCAAGTAACATAAGATGCTGCAGTCAACATACATCTGCACAACTGTTTTTCCCGGTACCTAGCAACCAACAGGAAATTTTATCAAATTGGAGTCTGCTTAGGGTTCTACCTTAACCTTAGGAGAAGTTGCTGGTACTGGGAATGAGTTGGATTTTCTAGCATCCTCGTCGGACGCACAATCAGAACATAAGAACTGCTCCAACATTTTAGCTTCTTCAATGGTCATCCCCATACAAGAAGGATGAAACCTGCCAAGCGCATTAAATGCCTCAGGGGACAACATAACAGAAAAAACAGAGAGGAACACAAAATGGAAAGTGGGATAGTATGGAAGGAAATAAGCAGAGATACATTATCCAGTCTTAACACATGCTAAGCAGAATGTGAGGAAATTTTATTCCCGCCCCTTGGCAATAGAAGACATGTTCAGGCCTATCATTGCATAAACGCATATAACAATCTTCAAGAAGTTTATCATTCGCAAACACATTTATAACATTTTCATGCTACAGAGAATAAAATGCTAAGCACTGCTAATATGGAAAATACTCGAGCTCAAAATAAATAAAATAAACAAGATAAAAAATGTAGGAATTTGTAAATAATGATTGCGTTCTTTGATTGAGAGGCGACGATGATAAAAAATCAAGATGAAATTTGTTGATAAAAAGAAATCAATCAATAAATTAGATACAAAATAGCTAGCACAAGGAACACATCATCTTTGCTCATATAGAGCAACATCACATATATGATTGAATCAGTGTTTAGTATTTACTGTAGATATAAAAGACTAGTACTAAATAGACTTGCAGGTCAATTTGGAACAAAGAAAGATTTTAAGTTACAAAATTATTTCTTTGAAAAGGTTTTATATGCATTTAGTTCTTTAAATCTTTCCCCACATTATAATACAAATTAAAATTTTGTTGGTCCTTTCCTAATTAAATTAAACAAAATTCATAATTAAAGCAGTTGTTCGATGATATAATTATACAAACGCGTTCATTCAAAATTCACATGAACAATTATTTTACATACTAGTTCATACAATTCATAATAAACTTCAATTCAGATAAATTGCTTAACATACCATACACAAAAGAGGGTAGTAACTGGCTATACCTTAAGAAACATACTACACAACTTTTACATTCTTTCCAAAATAAAATTTAAGCCTTATTCAATTAACTTAGAATTTTAAAGAACAGAGTGCACACTCCAAATTTAGTTACATAGGAGAAAACGCATATGTTAATTAATGTTGCATTTGCTGCCTTTGGTTTGTTGTTGTAGCGTATATTTTTAAAATTGTGTCCTGCCATTTTTGTTTAAATATTTGTTTTACTATTTTCTTTACGTTACAATATGTACTTTTCCAAAATCACATTCTTGTGACCTGATTCTCAAAGGATATACAATCAGGAATAAATCTAAATAGTAGGCTTCAAAATCCTTATCTCTATATTTGCTCTCCTCATACGTTACAAATGCTAATGGATCCTATTAACTCGAGCTACCCAAGGGAATAAATCTAAAGAGTACGCCTCAAAAGCCTTATCTCTATATCTTCTCTCCTCAAACGTTACACATGCTAATGGATCTTATTAACTCAAGCTACCAACCACCTTTGTCCTTTACCCTCTCTTGTAAAACTTTTCATTGGCCGTTCCTCTCTTACAAAAATAAAAAAGAAAAAGAAAAAAGACTCATCTGGTTCCTTTCCATTCTTTTTACTTCCATCTAGATTTTTTCAGATTGGAAAAAGCAAGTTCCAGTATTCCAATTATACATAAGCATGTTTGCTTCTATAAAATCACAGTTCCACAGAACTAGAATTATACATAGGCATGTTTGCTTCTACTAGATCATAGTCCCACACAACTAGATTACTTAAGTTTTCTAATAGAAATCATCCTTCAGTAGGTAATTTGTCTCATGAACTAAATTACGGAATATCATCCTTCAGTAGGTAATATCATCCTTCAGTTTTTACGGAATTATAACAGTAAGATGTGGCTCCCTAAAAATGAATTAGAAAGTGATAGCACGTTGGGATTAAGTACTGAGAATATGGGTATCATTAGTAGTGAAGAAATACAGAGTTCTCAACAACAAAAATAGCCTTTAAAGGACTCGGTAAGTAGTGCTAGATCATGTCTAAATCTTAATGTTGTGAATTGTGTGGCCTGTATCAACAATATGATCATATTGACTCCCCCACATCAGATAAGTATAATAAAAATAACAACCCTAAAATAAAATTAACATTAACATCCCTGCTTGCTCTGTTTCTGTTAGATTGTCAAACATAAATTTATCCCCAAATTGCAGCATAATTTTTACACTAAACACGGAAATTTACTAAATGATTGATAACAATAACTCATATACTCAAGTAGAAACATTAATCTGAGCCCAAGATAAATAATGGTAAAAAGATCTTTCTAGCAGATTTCAAAGCTAAGCAAGTAAGGAATCCATCCATAGATTCGAAGTAACAACAGATATTGATAAAGATAACGAAAGTTCATACCAATCCTTGCACCCTTCGCACTGCACCATCAGGTCATCGGGATTGTAAGGCATCTCACACTTACAATACCTTCAAACAAAAAACCAATACTCAATTAGCACAAATCACAAACATCAATTTCCAAACCAAAAAACTCAAATTCATCAATTTACTCACACAGCAACGCGGTCAGGAGTAAACGCTCCATTCGCCGCCTTATACTCAAACCGACAAAAGTAATCCTCCACGCCGACATTATCAAGCTTAGTATAACTCTTAAAAGTATGCACAACACATTTGTCCTCAATAGTATGAGCACTCTGCCAATCATAATGATCCGACAAAAACAGCTCCTTTGCGCCATGGAACTGTCGTCTCCCACCGAGAGACTCCTCGGGGCGATAATACCAACGCACACGAACCTTTACATTGCTCCGATGATCCGCTTCGAGCCTCTCGACTCGCGCAACGTATGGTAGCTTCTCTGACTCTGATGGACGTAGTAACACACAATCGCCGGCTATAAAAACACACACAAACACAATTCAGTTTATCACAAATTAATTTATTTTTTTGAAATGAATTAGAATATTTGGTTAAGCGGGTATGTTTGGTTTAATTACGAATATACGGAGAGAGGAGAATGAGGAATTACTTACGTCGGACCATTTTGGTGGTTCCTTTGATGGTGTAGGTGTCGAGATCTTTCTTGCCGGGCTTTGTTTTCGCCATTTGATTGATTTGTGGTGAGATTTCGAGATTTGAATTGGAGATTGTAGTGTTGAGAGGGTGTGATTTGGGGGAGAAATGAGAAGTGGAGTGGAGCTGAAAGCTTTAGAAAGAAATGGCCTCGGTATTGATGAATGTGGGCCCCTTGGACACGGATGCAAGAATAAAAACTTTTTTTTCTTACTTTTTTTAAAATGAGATGAGATCCATGTTTATCATATATTCGTTATCATTTTCTAAATCAAGATTTCGGTCAATTAAATAAAATTGATGGAAGACTGATATTTTTGGCCTAACAGTTTGAAATAATAATATTTTTTCCTCTCCTAGGGTTTGTTAATTTTCAAGTAAATCGAGGGGTTTCCACTGGTTTTCTCCGGTGGAAAGCCCCAACCCCTTTAATTTCTTTTGTTCTTATTAATTTCCTTCAATAAAACCCAATTTTTGGGTGTTTGTGTGTCTCTCTGTTTAGATTGTGTGTTTTGTTGTCTCTACTTTTGGAGTGTTTTGTTATGTTTTTGTTTAATTATGATTGGGTTTATTTGGTGTCGAATCGGTTGAGAATGAGTTTATTGATATTCTTGGTGATCTGCAAAGCCTGCATCGAATCTGGAACGGTGTTGATTATTGCAAAAGCACAGCTTTCACAACCAAAGATTGTTCATCTTTCACGGATTTACACTTTCGGCATGTCTGTAGCTGGTATCCGGCATGGGTTTTCGGCATGTCTATAGCTGGTGTCCGGCAAGTAGATAGTTGTGGTGTCGCTTCTCCAATCTCAGTTTATGTGATTGGTGCTTCTGAACATTGGGCTAACAATGGTTTTTATGTGATATGGTCAATTGCGATGTTGCTATTTTCAGAGATGTTGGTACAATTTGGATCGTTTGGGATGTCTTTGATTTCGTTTTTAATTTCAAAAAATTTTAAATTCTATATGTTAAACAATTAGAAAATAATTCATCTAATTGTTTTTAGTATGTTATTTATTTTACCACCTGATTGTATCGACAGTTGGAGGTTTGTCCCGACTGTATTATATTCAAGTTAATGAAAGTTTTTTGCATTTGTCAAAAAAAAATTGATGGATTTTGTTCAATTGATTTATTTCATAATTTCATATATCAACTAATAAAAGTATTTTAATTTAAATTAAATAACAAAATTCAAGTAATGAGTTTAGGAGTGTGTTTGGTATTGTTGGTGCTGCAACAGCAGTTTTTCACTGAAAAGCTATTTTTGGTAAAATTTAAAAGCTACTTTTCGGAAAAGTGCTATTGGCCTAAAAGTTGTTGTTACGGAAATGCCCCCATACTTTTAGAAAAAACTGCTTTTTAACTGTTGTGGGAAACAGATGTTGATTTCACCATCAAACATTACCAAAAATATTATTATTTTTAATTTTTGGCATCAAAACGCATACTTATCAAAAAATTACCAAACAGTCATCTGATTTTAACAACATCACTTTTTTCAGCAACACTTTTTCTAACAGCACAACAATTTTTAACAGCAATCTCAAACAGAGCAACTCATCCAGCATTATCGGTATATTATTTACTCTCGCTGTATTCTTCTTCATTGTTCTTTTCATTTGCTTTAGTCATGTGTTATTATTGGCTTGATATATTTGATTCAAGTTTATCATTTTTCATGTCTTCAAAATTTATTATCTCATCATGTTTTCCTGATTGTATGTTTTATGATTCAATATTTAATCTCGATTATATTAGCACTTGAAAATTTCATGAGAGTAATAATGGAAGATGGCCGAACAATTATTTATTTTTTATTTAATTTATTTAAAAAATTTATCATTCTATTTATCTCGATTATATTTTCACTTGAGAAACAAATGTTAGCACAAAGATTCCTTGTTGAAGATAATCCAGTACAAATATATCTATATATATACATACTATTGTATTAAAACAGGACATTATAAGTTTGGCAATTAATCCAGAGCCGTTAAATATTTTTTATCAAATTGATCGTAACTGTTAGATATAATCCTGAAAATTATTATTATTATAAGGGTCGTAAGGTTTGAATCCAATCAGCAAAATATTAAAATTATATTTACATTATATAATTATTAGAAGAGGTATTATATAAGTTCGAATCTCGTGAACAACATATTAATTATAAGATGGTGTAAGGTTCGAATTATACTTGCAACATATTATAACTGTAGTTTACATTAAATTATTACAAGGGCGTAAAGTTTCATTCCTACAAACAGAATATTAAAATTATAATTTACATTATATAATAATAATAATAATAATAATAATAATAATAATAATAATAATAAACCGTACATCACACGGGTTATACACTAGTTATTAAATTAAAGACGAAATATTGAAAATTTGGTTGTTGGTCCTTTGGCCTTTTAATCCAGAGCCGTTGCATATTTCATGTCAAATTAATGAGAATCATTACATATAATTCAAAAAAAAATATTATATAAGGGGTCTAAGGTCTATACTATTATATTATAGAAATTTTGAAAGTTTGGTTGTTGATCCTCTAGTAATTTAATCCAGAGTCGTTAGATATTTCATATCAAATTAATGAGAACCGTTACATATAATCCAAAAAAATTATTATATAATGGGTCTAAGGTACGACTCCCAGTAACAACATATTAAAATTATAATTATTTGAATCCCGATAGCAACATATGAAAATTATATTAATAATATATGGATAAAAAATAACCGTGCATCGCACAGGTTATATCCTAGTAATTTTTATTATAAATGAAGTAATAATAAGATGTCATAGAATATTTTAAAAAATAATTAACTAATGATATTATTATATGATATTAAATTTGTGAATAACGAGAGATCAGACTTATTGAAATTTGGTAGTAATCATATTTAACGAGAGCAAGGTTCTTCAAAGTTCTTGAATATTTCATCTAAAATTTGAAGTAGACATGTGTTATGGATTAAAAACTAATATATATAATCGCTGTATTTATTACTAAGGAACGTGAGCTTCGAGGCTCGATTTGACTGCTCTTGTGTTTCGTGACTCAATCTGCCTTAACAAGATGCCTACGTACCTTGCTGATTGCCAAGGATCAAGTCAAAAAATGTAGTTCTGATTTGTGGGGTGAGACCCCTTATATAGATGTTGGTGGTCCTTGAATTGGACTTGATATAGGAGACTTGGGGGGCAAGTCTCATAATTAGAATGGACTTTTGAGTCCTAAATAGTAGGAAACTGATTCCTTATCCTTTCAGGTCCCTTTGAGGCTAATCTACAAGGATTTATATCCTTATCGGGACTCTTCTCAATAGCTGATTTTTCCCTTATTAATTAATTACGAAATTAATTAATATTCAGAGTTTTTGGGCCTTCTTTGTTCCATCAGGCCTGATCTGGTCCATCGGGCCTGATCAATGTGTCGACCATTTTGGTCTGAATGCCATACATCTTCTTATTGGGCCTTACAGCCCAAACCATTTATAATTACTGTAATATTTAATTGTGTAATCAGGATTTATTTATCCCTATCATTTGCCCCCCAACTTTTGGGAAACCGTATAAGATTTCGCGAAAGTTAAGTTCATTTATTCCCTTACAGGGTATCGTTTTGCGTAAAGTGTGGAGCGACCTACACGTTTACAATGATTTGCCTTGTACGCGGCTCCAGGGTTTGTTAAAAACTTCCCTCCTTATTTCCTTACCTTCTCCCTATTTTTAGGAATTTTCTGGTATTTTTTTCAGGAATTTTCCCTTTTTCTGGGTTTTTTCCAATTTTTCTGCAATTTTCCACAATTTTTTTCAAATTTCCAGCCCTTTTTCGACCAGGATCCTAGTCGAAACTTCGACCTGGATCCTAGTCGAATTTTTGGGTCAGCCTTGCATTCCTGGTCGAAGGACTTCGACTAGGATCCACGACCTGGAATTCGACCAGGATCCTAGTCGAACCTTCGACCTGGATCTAGGTCGAAAATTTGTCCTCATTGTGATTCCTGGTCGTAAGGTTTCGACTAGGATTCACGACCTGGATTTCGACCAGGATCCTAGTCGAACCTTCGACCTGGATCTAGGTCGACAATTCTGTGCTTATTTGCTTCCTGGTCGTTAGATTTCGACTAGGATTCACGACCTGGGCTTCGACTAGGATCCTAGTCGATTCTTCGACCTGGATTTAAGTCCAGGTTTCTGTACCCCATACTTGAAAAATGTTTTGATTGATTCGACCTCATTCCTGGTCCATGTTTCGACCTCAATCCAGTTCTGTTTGCCCGTAATTTTCAGGTGTCTGTTCGAAGGATTTCGAGCAGAATTTACGACCTGAAATTCGACCTGAATTCTGGTCTTTTATACCCGTTATTTTCGGGTGCCTACTCGAAAGATTTTGAGCAGGATTCACGACTTGAAATTCGACCTAAATCATGGTCTTTTAGGACTTCCATCTAATCCATTTTTGATTGGGCCTCAGTTTGGGCCTAGCCTTCTTTATTGGGCCTTACATCTTTTAGGGCTTTTATTAGGGCATTGTATTTTTCCAAATCCTAATTGGATTTGGGCCTTCTTAGTTCTTATCGGGCTTCTCCAAAATCCTAATTTGATTTGGGCCTTTTAATTCTTACTGGGCTTCTCCCAAATCCTAATTTGATTTGGGCCTTTTAATTCTTATTGGGCCTCTCGGATTTGGGTCTTTTAACTCTTACTGGGCCTCTTATTGATCTGGGCTTAATATACCAAAATACCCTGTTTAGAATTCTCTAGAATTCCTTGGAATATTCTGGAACGTTCCTTTTTCTAGGCTTTTTTCTTTGGGCCTCTATCCTTACTGGGCTTTTGTCCCTTCAACTTCACTTTTCCTCCTATATAAAGGAGTGAGGAGAGTCTACTGCTCCTCACTTTCTCATTTCTAAATTCTTCTTCTTTCTTCTCCTGCTAAGAATCTTAGAGCAATAACAGTAAGTCGGAGTATCAAAGCCTTTTTAGGAGCATTTCATCAGGTAAAATTTCTCCATTTACTCCTTGTGCTTATTTTTGCATAATGTGCATTTTTTTTAAATTATCTCTTTACGTGCCCTTTTTTCAGATGGCTGATAAGAAAATGACTCGTTTGGCCAAGATGAACGTGGCTAGAAAGTCCAATGAATTCCCTATTCGATCAAGGTACACTTCCTTGATTGACATGATCAACACCCGAGGGGATGAGTACCCGTCTGATGCGCATCTGGACGCGCACGACCATATTAGTGCCTTGCGGGATCCAAAAGAGCTGGAAAAGTTGAGCAGCTGTTTCAAAATCAAGGAACCTTTCAAACTGGTTCTTGCAGGTCCGGCCGATAGGGCCTTCCAGTGGAAGAAGGACGCAATATGCATCTACAGGGATACTCTAAGGGCAGGTATCAGACTCCCCTTTCACCCGTTCATTCCTCTTTTGCTAGCTGATGTGGGCATCAGCCCTTGCCAACTCCCCCCTAATTCTTGGAGGCTCATTCTGTGCTATCTGTCGCAATGTGCCAAGCACAATGTCCCCACTTTCGTTGCTGTCTTCAGAAAGATTTTTCAGTTCAAGAACAGCCCTGATAAGAATCCGGGTTGGGTTTCTTTAAACCAGCGCCCTACTATTCCTCACATTGTGAACAGGAAATCCATCACTGACAACAACTTGGGGTGGAATAAAGAGTTTTTGTTCGTCGTTTGGGAGGGTGGCGATTGGGGCACCCTATTTCGATCGTCTTTTGGGCTTGCCGTTGATGGGAGCCCAAACGATATAACTTTATCTGAGGAGGAGGCTATAGCTTTCAACCTCCTGACGCAAGATAATGGGACTTCCCATTCTTGGGATCTTATCAGGGAGACCGTTCTTGTAGAACGCGGCCTTTCTCCCGCCCCTAAGAAAAGTAAGTTTCCTTCCTTATAAATCTCTTTTTTATTTCCTTCATTTTCTATTTTGCTGATTCCTCAACTTACTTATCTCATTTGTTGCAGTGGCTGAGAAAATTGAGGAGGCTACCAAGCCTAAAGACCTGGAGACAACCAGGATGAAACGGGCTGGAAAGGTCTTTAAAGACCCGGGCCTTGGGGATCGCTTCCCGGAGTTCCTACTCCAAGCAATGGAACCAGGCGAAGAAGGCCCCAACCAAGTTTTGCGCACCAAGCAGAAGCCAGGGTCTTACTTTCAACCTGCTTGGGGAATCCGGGGCAAGGATTCAATTGTTGGCAGCACAGCGCTTGCCAAAGAATGGTCTAAGCATTCCATCTCCCCGGTCGATTATCAAGACTTTGTCCTTCAACAGGACTTAGAGGGGAACGAGCTTTTTGGAGCTCAGGCTTTGGCGACGGTACGTCTTTTTCCTTTGCCCTTCATAGTTGCCTTTCCGATCTTCCCATCTCATACTTTTGTTGTGTTTCTTGTAGGCGAACGCCCATTTTCAGGGGGCGATTCACCAAGCCAAGGCTTGGAAGGTTGGCCTAGAGGACGCGAACAAGAAGTTGGAGGAGGTCAACCAAAGAATAAAGGCCCTTGAAGCCCAACTTGCCTCTTCCACTTCTGACCTGGAAACGGCCCGGGCCGAAAACGTTATCCTGAAGGCTCAAAAGGATAAAACCTTTGACGGCTGGATGGACACTCAGGAGTTTAAGGACTTAATGGTGGAGCACGATGCCCTCCCATACCCAGTTAGCTATAAGGAAGGCTGGGATGCTGCTGTGGAGGCCATTCAGGATGAATTTCCAGAAGTCTTCGAGCAGTCCTCCTTTTCTTACCATGTGCGAGTTCCAGAACTTGGGGGTGTTACCGACAAGCTCATTGGCCTAATCAAGGACAGCCCATTGGGGAGCCAAGGCCAAAAGAGGAATGAGCTTGAGTCCAGCTCCGGAGAGGAGGAAGCTTCTTCTAAAGAGGAGTCTGAGCCCGTTGCAAAGAAGGTCAGGGTGGAAGAGCCTCCAAGGGCAGCGCATCAGCAACCAGCATCTCCCGCAGCATCCAAAGCGCCCGAAGGCAGTTTTGATGGAACCTCTACGGGGACTTCCAAGGGGACGACTAAGACGTCCGAGGGGACGACTGAGACATCCGAGGAGACTTCGGATAGTGGTTCCGAAGAATCCCAGCCTTCCAAGGCCTAAGTTTGTATTTCTTTTTTATTAGACAATATTTGAACTTTGTTTGTATCAGAACTTGTTACCCTTCATGGTTATTTCATATGCTGCTTTTCTTACTCGCATCTTTCTCCTTTATCTTTCCAATACTTAATATGCATTTATACTTGAACTAATTGGCCTTTTGAATTGTGCAACGTGCACTCTTATAAAAGAATCCTTGAAGTCTTCCTTTATTCAATGATCAAAGTATGATTTTTGTTAAAACCACACAAGGTATTATCACAACTTAAACATCCATAGGTTGAAATAATTTCAAATTCTTTAATATGAAGTCTAGTTTTCCAAAACCTTACATAATATGGGTTCGACCCTTAACAATAATAAATCGACAATGTAAATTATACTGGAATATAAAATCCTATACAAGTAAAGCTTCAAGGTGCTTTTCAATCTACTTGTCATCCTGACAAGTGAGAATCGTATTCAGTTGCCCTACACATAGTAAACCTTCAGGTTTTGTGCATGCCAAGTTCTTGGGATTTCAAAACCATCCATTGTCTCCAACTTGTAGCTTCCTCTACCTTGAGCTCTCTTGACTTTGGCATCAGCCATCATTTCTGGCCAATAGAAGCCTAAATGGGTTATCTTATGAGCCAAGGCCCTGCCCCCCAAGTGTTGCCCATAAATACCTTTATGCACTTTTTCAAGAGCCAAGCGTGCCTCATCGGGCCTGAGACACCTTAAGTAAGGAACCACGAAAGATCTTTTGTACAGAATCCCATCTATCAAAGAGTACCTTAGTGCCCGAACAGCTAATTTCCATGCTTCAATTACATCGTTTGGCAACCAACCGGTTTGAATGTGGGCATTTATGGGATCTATCCATGACGTCCCCAGGCCTATAGGAGCTACAAGCTTAACATCTATGCTTTGTGTCTTCAAAACACGGAAGTACACACTTCCTGAACTTTCCTCTATCTCGGATGAAGCAAACTTTGATAATACATTTGCCTTAGCATTTTCCTCCCTTGGAATGTGCTCAATATGGCATTCATTGAATTGGGTCATCACAACCCTTACTAGGCGGACATACTTAGCCATCGTATCATCCCTTGCCTCAAATTCTCCCTTTACCTGGGATATGATCAGCTTCGAGTCTCCGCGGACCTTTAAGTTTTTGACTCTAAGTGTCTCAGCTAGGCCAAGGCCCGCTATCAGGGCTTCATATTCTGCCTCGTTGTTTGTGGTTGGGAAGTCTAATTTCATGGCATACTCAATCAAGAACCCATCAGGGTTTTGTAAAACCAATCCCGCTCCACTGGAGTTTGTTTTTGATGCTCCATCAAAATAGAGAACCCAATATTCTTTCTCCTTATCATCCTTCTCTTTGTCCCCATTATCGACTCCCTTGTCTTGAGGTATGGTATCTTCCTGCCCCCGACTTCTTGGTTGGGTATGGTACATTCCACCACGAAGTCAGATAGTGCCTGGGCTTTTATTGCCGTTCGTGGCTTATACTTCAGATCGAACTCTCCCAGCTCTATTGCCCACTTAATCAATCTCCCACTTGCCTTGAGACTGTGAATGATATTTCTCAGGGGCTGATTTGTTAGCACCTCAATCTGATGAGCCTGAAAGTAAGGACGCAGCTTTGTCGAAGCCATTACCAAGGCTAGAGCAAATTTCTCAATAGTTGAATAATTCAACTCAGCACCATGCAGAATTTTGCTGACATAGTATACAGGTTTCTGGACTTTCAGTTCCTCCTTAACCAACACCGCGCTCAAGGCACTCTCTGAAACAACCAAGTACAAGAATAAAACTTCATTCAAAACTGGCTTGGCCAACAACGGGGCCTGCGCCATATATTTCTTCAATTCTTCGAAAGCCTTCTGGTTTTCCTCACTCCATACAAAGTCTTTAATATTTTTTAGTGACTTAAAGAATGATAGGCACTTGTCTCCTGACTTGGAGATGAATCGTCCCAGCGCAGCAACCCTTTCTGTGAGCTTCTGAACATCCTTGACAGTTTTTGGTGGTTCCATGTCCAGGATTACCTTTATTTTATCGGGGTTAGCCTCGATCCCTCTCTTGGAGACCATCAATCCCAAAATTTTTCTAGATCCTACTCCGAAAGCACACTTTGTAGGATTCAACATCATCTTGTGGTACCTCAGGACCTCAAAAGCTTCCCTCAAATGGGTTATATGATCAGTCTTTACTAGACTCTTGACTAACATGTCATCAACATAGACTTCCATAGTCTTACCAATAAGATCCTTAAAAAATTTATTTACCAACCTTTGATAGGTGGCTCCTGCATTCTTAAGACCAAATGCCATAACAAGATAACAATAAACACCAAAGTCAGTGATGAATGATACCTTTGGAATGTCATCCTTGTGCATCTTAATCTGATTGTATCCGCTAAATCCATCCATGAAGCTAAGCATCTCATGCCCAGCAGTGGCATCAATTAAAGTATCAATTCTTGGCAACGGAAAACAGTCTTTAGGGCACGCATCATTCAGATCAGTGAAGTCTATACACATCCTCCATTTCCCATTAGCCTTCTTCACCATTACAGGGTTTGCCAACCACTCTGGAAATTAAATCTCTTCAATAAAACCAGCCTCTAAGAGCTTCTCCACTTCCTGTTTTATAGCTTCTTGCCTTTATGGAGCAAAACTTCTTTTCTTTTGTTTTACCGTCTTCCGATTTGGATCTACATTCAGCTTGTGAGTAATCAATTCCGGGTCTATACCAGGCATATCAGATGCTGACCATGCAAAAACATCACTATTTTCTTGTAAAAACTTCACCAACTTCCCTCTAAGGGGCTCCTCTAATGTGGCCCCAATGAAAGTCATCCTCTCAGGATTCTCGGGGTCTAAAGGAATCAAAACCAAGTCTTCTGCTGGCTTTCCCCTTTTCTCATCATTTTCTCGGATATCCAGATCTTCAATAGGAAGAACCTGCCCCCAGCCCTCAAAGAGGCCACATAACAGCTTCTTGCCATTATATAACTGATCTCCTCTTTCTTCTCCAATCCCATCTCGAGTCGGAAATTTCATAACTTAATGATAAGAAGAAGGGACTGCCTTAAAGGCATGTATCCCTGTTCTTCCCATGATAGCGTTGTAGGTCGAACTAGCCTTCACCACCACAAAGTCCAACATCTGAGTTGCTTGCCTTGGTTCCTGTCCTATGGTTGTTGGCAACTTGATTATTCCTTCTACGGGGCATTCCACTCCTGCGAATCCATATATCGGCATGTCAGTTGGGGTCAATTAGGAGTCATTATATCCCATCCTTAAAAAGGTGTCATGGAGCAAGATATCCACTGAAGCACCATTATCCACAAGGACCCTCTTGACCGGGCTATTTCCTATTACCGGTGTTATGACCAGCGGGTCGTCAAGAGGAAACTTCACACCCTCTAGGTCAGAATCATCAAAAGCCAATGTTACCTCTGTCCTGGCCCTCTTCGGGGCTTCTCCAACAATATGCATAACCTCTCTAGTATATGCTTTTCTGGAGTTTTTGGATAATCCAGCAGCAGTTGGACCTCCGAAGATCGTGTTGATCACATGCCCTCGAGGTCGTGGCCCTCCATAAATTGTGTTTATAACTGGTCCTCTAGGCTGGGGATTCTGCCCCTGATCGTCATGGTCCCTCCTACGATCTTCAAAGTTCTTCCTTCCATTATTATTTCTGTCCCCTCCTTCTCCAGTGTATTTGTTCAATCTTCCTTTTCGAATGAGGAACTCAATTTCATCTTTCAGCTGCCTACACTCATCGGTGTTGTGACCAACATCTTTGTGAAATCTGCAATACTTGCCTTTTTCTAGCTTGGCAGGATCAGCCTTCAGGGGCTTAGGCCAACGAATATCTCGATCTTTCTCGATTTCCATTAAGATCTGGCTTCTAGGGGCATTCAGCTTAGCGTATTCGGTGAACTTTTGCCCAGGTCCTCCCTTCTTGGGGGTTGAATCAGGGTTTTGCTCGGTTCTAGGATACCTGTCCTTAGCGATATACTCCAGATCAGTCTTCCGCTTCTTACCTACAGCGGGCTCATTACTCACTACGGTCTTCCTCATGCTTTCTTCGACTTTGATATACTTCCCTGCCCTCTCCTGGAGCTGCAACATGCTTTCAGGGGTGCGTTTGGCCTAGGACATCTTAAAGAACTCATCCCTAGTTCCTTGTTGCAGTGCTATCATGACTACCTTATCATCAAGGTCTAGGACTTTTAAAGCCTCCTTTGTGAAACGATTCAGGTAATCTCTCAAGGATTCCTTTGTCCCCTGCACAATGCTCATAAGAGATGCTGAACTTTTCTCATGAACTCTCCCAGTGATGAATTGCTTAATAAAATCCTGGCTTAATTCTCTGAACGATCTAATAGAGTTGGGGGCAAGCGATTGTACCACCTTTGAGCCATACCCGACAGGGTTTGAGGGAAGGCCCGACACTTTATAGCATCATTCACTTGCTGCAACAGCAGTGCATTAGAGAATGTTCTAACATGATTAGCAGGATCTCCCGTGCCATTATAAACTTTGATAGTTGGCATCTTGAACTTCCTTGAGATATAGGTATTCATTATTCCTTCAGTGAAGGGTGGAGTAGGATCATCAGGATCTCCAAGGGGAAGAAGATTGCTCGGATCAGCCCTTGGGACAACAGCCTTTCTCTGCACTGGACCGTCCAGGTCTATGATGGGAGGAGGATTTCTCCCTCTAGGAGGTGCTTGGGGTCTGGTGGTCTGATGCGCCTCCAAGTCACGCCTTAGCCTTTGAATCTCAGCCTCATGAGCCCTGATCCTTTCCTACACTTCTTGGGGATTCGCCCCTTGGGTGCTTTGAGGGCATTGGCTTCCATCAGCCATCGGCTCTTTGCCAGCACGCCTCCTTCTTAGGGCTACTTCATCATCCGAAGATTCAGAGTCTCTCTCAGTGTAAGGACCAGAAAATTCCCGATCCTCGGGGATAGGAGCCAAACCTCGTATGTAGGGGGCGATTTCCCTCGTGCTTCACTTCGCCCAGCATGTCCGCTTCCTCCAACCTCGGGGTAAAGGGGCATCCCATAAGGGGGTTAGTAGTAACAACAGTTGAATATTCATATTCGACGGGTCGAGAATTCACAGGTACATGTACTTGTTGAACTTGAGGATTCGTACCTTGAATAGCCGGGGGAACCGTCCCTTGTGGCTGAGGTTGAGTTGCCCCTATCTGGGCTTCCCCTTGAGTAGATGCATAAGTTGAGTGAGGGGGTATCTCCACAGTTGACGAAATCACCTGGGTTATCCCCAATGGTGTTCCTTCCTCCAGAGCTCTAATTGTTCTCCGTGTTCTCTCCATGGTTGTTGTTGTGATTTCCCACAGACGGTGCTAAATGTTATGGATTAAAAACTAATATATATAATCGCTGTATTTATTACTAAGGAACGTGAGCTTCGAGACTCGATTTGACTGCTCTTGTGTTTCGTGACTCAATCTGTCTTAACAAGATGCCTACGTACCTTGCTGATTGCCAATGATCAAGTCAAAAAACGTAGTTCTGATTTGTGGGGTGAGGCCACTTATATAGATGCTGGTGGTCCTTGAATTAGACTTGATATAGGAGACTTGGGGGGGAAGTCTCATAATTAGAATGGACTTTGGAGTCCTAAATAGTAGGAAACTGATTCCTTATCCTTTCAGGTCCCTTTGAGGCTAATCTACAAGGATTTATATCCTTATCGGGACTCTTCTCAATAGCTGATTTTTTTCTTATTAATTAATTACGAAATTAATTAATATTCAGAGTTTTTGGGCCATCTTTGTTCCATCAGGCCTGATCTAGTCCATCGGGCCTGATCAATGTGTCGACCATTTTGGTCTGAATGCCATACATCTTCTTATTGGGCCTTGCAGCCCAAACCATTTATAATTACTGTAATATTTAATTGTGTAATCAGGATTTATTTATCCCTATCAACTAGAATTTTGATAATTTTAGAAAAATACTCCAAAATCTCATTTAATTTGGTTGGATTTCAAAACATAGAATAGTATATTAGCAAATTCAATGAAATCTATCATTTAATTGAATTTAAAAAAATAAAACTTTTTAAATACCATGAGTTTTTCGTGAATTATTTTAAATCTTGAATGAATATCACGAGATTTTAAAGTATTTTTTGAAATTCTGATGGAATATCCCAATATTTTAAAAGATATAAAATCTAAATTAAATACCTTCAAATTTTAATGAATTATTCAAATTTTAAATTGAATACCCTTGAATTTTCAAAATTCTTTAAACTCCTAATTAAATACGCCCCTAGAAACAAATGGCCTCGATATTGACGAATGTGGGCCCCGAAGACACATATGCATTTGTAAAAGCCTTTTTTCAAATTCTTATGTTAAATAAGATCCACATCCATTATATATTCATCATACATATCATATATAGTAATATCCTATTAAAAAAATCTTAAAATCTTTTAAAAAAATTAGAATTTTATTTGAATACACCTCTATAAGGAAATGGCCTCGATTAGTTCTGTTCACGAACTGAACCGAGCCGAGTTTTGATCAAACTGAGCCGAGCTTTACTTTTTTACCTGACGAACCGAGCCGAACCTAGCTGAGCCGAGCTTTCTTAACCAACAAAAAATCGTGTTCGAGCTCGAGCTCGTTAACTAACGAGCCGAATACGAGTTTTTATCAAACAAAACTGAGCCAAGTCGAACTGAGACGAACACGAGCCGAGCACAAGCTTTTTCTATCAAAATAATCCAAGCCGAGCTAAAAGAAAAATTCTGGTCAAATCACTGGTTGACTATTAAAATAATAAACCAAATATATTTATTTTTTCTAAAATTTTTATCATATCACTAAAATATATAGATCTTAACATCCTTACGGTTGGATCATTCATAAACATTTTAAAAAAAATCGAAACATCAACATGAGACTAAACACTAGTTAGAAGTATTAATTCAAATAATTGGTTGATTGTTAAAATAACAAACAAAATAAATTTATTTTTTATGAAAAATTTGTCTTATATTATAATATATAGAGCTTGACATCCGTATTGTTGGATCATTCATAAATATTTTAAAAAAAATTGAAACATCAATATGAGACTAAACACTAGTAAGAAGTACTTGTCAAATTACTGGATGATGGTTAAATAGGAAACCAAATAAATTTATTTTTTTATGAAAATTGTGTCATATCACTAAAATATATAGTTCTTGACATCTGTACGGTTGAATCATTAATGAACATTTTTTAAAAAAATCAAAACATTAATATGCTTGTTTCAAGAACTATTCAAACAATTGGTTGATTGTTAAAATAACAAACAAAATAAATTTATTTTTTACGAAAAAATTGTCGAATCACTAAAATATATAGATCTTAACATCCGTACGGTTGGATTACTCATATATATTTTTTAAAAAAATTGAAACATTAATATGAGACTAAATACTGGTAAGAAGTACTTGTCAAACTACTGGATGACGGTTATATAGTAAACCAAATAAATTTATTTTTTTATGAAAATTTTGTCATATCACTAAAATATAGAGATCTTGACATCCGTACGGTTGGATCATTCATAAACATTTTAAAAAAAATAAAATCGAAACATCAATATGAGACTAAACAATAGTTAGAGGTACTATTCAAATAATGGGTTGATTGTTAAAATAACAAACAAAATAAATTTATTTTTTACGAAATTTTTTTATAGTCACTAAAATATATAGATCTTGACATCCGTACGGTTGGATCATTCATAAATATTTTTTAAAAATTTAAAATATCAATATGGATTAAACACTAGTGAGAAGTACTTGTCAAATTATTAGTTGACTGTTAAATAGCAAAACAAATACATTAAAAAAATTCTAATTTTTTTTATAATATCACTAAAATAAATAGATTTTGACATCCGTACGGTTAGATCATTCATAAATATTTTTTAAAAAAATTGAAACAACAATATGTGACTAAACACTAGTAAGAAATACTGGTCAAACTAGGTTGACTATTAAAATAGCAAACCAAATACAATTATTTTTTTTAAAAGATTTATTATATTACTAAAATATATAGATCTTGACATCTGTATGGTTGGATCAATCATAAATATTTTTAAAAAAATAAAAACATTAATATGGGACTGAACATTAGTTAGAAGTACTATTCAAACTACTGGTTAACTGTTAAAATAACAAACCAAATATATTTATTTTTTTCTAAATTTTTTATTATATCACTCAAATATGTAGATCTTGACACACGTACGGTTGTATCATTCATAAGTAGTTTTAAAAAAATCGAAACACCAATATGGAAATAAATACTAGTTACACTTAATAGTCATATCACTTGTTAATTATTAAAATATCAAATTAAATAAATTTATTTTTATCTGAAACGTTTTTTTTAAAATACTAAAATATATATTTTGACGTTCATATGGTTTAGTAATTGAGAAATATTTATAAAAAATATGAATAAAACTCATAATAATCAAATATATAAAAATTAAAATATTTTATTTTTGAATCTTTTTTGAGCTGAACCGAGCTGAGCTCGAGCCAAACCCAACCGAGCCGAGCTCGAGCCGAACATACCAAAAGCTCGGCTCGAACTCGTTTTCTTAACGAACACCTATTTATGTTCGAGTTCGAGCTCGCGTCCTTAACGAACTGAGCCGAACCGAGCCCTTAACGAGCCGAGCTTGAGATTGTTCACGAACAGCTCAGTTCGCGAACAACTCTAGCCTCCATATTAATGAATGTGGGCCCCCGGGATACAGATGCATTTGTAAAAACCTTTTTAAATATTTTTTAAATGTGATCTATATATATCATATATTCATCACTCATATCATATATAGTAATATCTTATAAAAAATCTTATCAGACATCTTAATAATGTGTATTGAATTTTAACTAATGCAATAAATTTTACCTCTTCACTGAAATATTATGACAAATTTTAAATGAATTATTATGTAAAATTTATATAGTTTTTTAATTTATAATTTTAGTTTTTATCAAAAAATGAATCACCTAAACACTTGTTTTTTGAAACAATTTTTTTTAACATTTCAAATTAATAATTTAAGACCATGGCCAGGTTAAATGAATTATTATGTAAAATTTATATAGTTTTTTAGTTTATAATTTTAATTTTTATCAAAAAATGAATCACCGAGACACTTGTTTTTGAAACAATTTTTTTTAACATTTCAAATTAATAATTTAAGACCTTGGCCATGGAAAATTTGAATTTCAAGACTAACTTATATTTATATAATAGAATTTAGAGTTAGTCTTTCTTTATTTCTCTCGTATGTTGCAGTTTAATAAAATATAATATTAAGTAATAAAAAATTAGATAAATATTAAGTGTAATAATTATTGTTGGAGATGATAATAAAAAAAATTGTCTGAAGTTACTATTATATTTATTTTATTGAATTGTTGGATTTATTTTTGTACTTAAACTCGAGTTAAGTGTAACCCTATTTGTTAGATATTTAATGCAGTTAAATATAACACAGGGGGGTGATTGTGTTTTCTTGGATTTTATTTAACTTGAAAGTATTTGGCTTATAATTTGAACACAGCATATATGAACTTGTAGTGATAAAATGTTTAACTGCAAGCACACAAACACATTATCAAAAATTCACCTGATTGTATTAATCAAATTTGTTTTGCTACAAATCCGTGTTCTTAGAAATAAGAACTCAGCTACAAATTTTGAGAGAGAATCCATGATAATTTTCTAGATTTGTTTTTATATACACCAAAACTAAGGACCCGTGCATGGTTTATAGACTAAAATTTACTAACACAGTTTCTAAAGTCAACTTGTCTATTTCCATTTTCAGTGTTAGCAAATATGTGCAGAATCTTGTAGGTCTGTGACCCTCCTTTGTCCTGTAAATCTTAGCCCTTTCTCTACATGAAGATTTGGTTTGTCGATATCTCTAGATCTCTACATGAAGAAATGACTGATCGATATCTCCATTTCTCTACATAGACTTTTTGATTTGTCGATATCTGAGATCTCTACATGCATATTGATTTGTCTATATCTCTTGGGACTTCTCGATAAGTCATTTTGGACTTCTCGACAGACTTCTCGATATCCCTTGATCTGTGACTTGTCGATATCTGACTTAGAATATTTTTCCTAGAACAGAATTATTCAAATCCAAGTTGTTACACTTCTCTTTGAGGCATGATTAAGATTTGATCTTCTTCTAGAGTTTATTCCTTATCTTGAAGGTTGTGCACCGAAAAATTCTCCAATCTAATATAGTTAACATTTTTACAGACTTAATAAATATAATTACAGAATATAGACTTAGATTACCATACAACTTATCCTTAGGGTTGGTAGTGTGACTTAGTCTTGTTATGTACAGACTTGTCTTGAACAACAATCTCCCCCAATTTGTGAGAATATTTCTAGTCACAAATTCATGCTTGATAATAAAACTAATCTTAATCTAAAATCAAATAGAAATAGAACATACAAATTTACAAAGTACAATTTTCATATATTCTTGTAGTTACATTTGGAATTGAGTTTGTATGACTATCTGAATTTCTCATAATCAGGTTCTTTTCTAATTGGATCTGTGAGTTTGACTAAAATTTCAAGTTCTTCAATTATCTCAGTTCCTCTTAGAGCTTCAACCAATTTGAGCCATTCTTCCAATGAGTAACTGTCAATCAGGTTGATCTTGTACCTTGATAATGTGTGAGTCTTTATATTCAGAAATACACCATTTGTAGACACCCTACTCAACCCCTTTGTCTTCAATTCATTAGACCTTTGTTCAAACATTTCAATCTCCTTAGCATATTTTCTTTTATTTTCCTCCATTTCAGCCTTTTCCCTTGCATGTCTTATATTCCTCTCTCTCAATCTCTCAGCCAACACATCTTTCCTCATCCCTGTACAGGAGTCCCTTGCATTCATCAAACTTATTAATCAATCCAATTCTGCAGTTTAAAATGTTTCAATAACTTCTATATTCAGCAAAATGAAGGTGTCATTTTTGTAGTAGGGCCTGACTTCTCCTAAAGTATTAACACAGACTTTGACTATCTCCTCAGCTAACTGTTTATGATAATCATCATCTGATATGCTTTCAGAAATTGGTAAAAAGTCATCTTGATTGAATCAATTCCAAAGTGCACCAACTTCAGCTTGAATTTTTCTTGGTTTTCTTCCTACAGTCTTGAAGTGAATCTAGTTGGAGGTTTGAATGAAGGTGGTTTAGATATATTCTTTAGTGAGGTTTGGCTAGCTGTGATAGAGATTCTGAGTACAGAATTTGCAGTTGGCTTGTATAGGTACTTGGGCTTAGGGGTTTGGATAGTGTGAGATTGTGTTTGGCTAGGTTTTTGTGTTTGGGTTGGTAGAGCTTTTGACATTTGGATTTCTGGTGCTTTCTGAGTCTTCTTTCCATCCTCTCCATCTTTCTTCTTCTTCTTGCCTTCATCATTCCCTTTCTTCTCCTCTTTATTCTTCTTTTTAACTTCCACCTTGCTACCACTTATTTTGCTAGAATGACTTGGATTTGAGCCAGAAGATTTATGCTCATCTTTTTTCTGCTCATCATCATCCAAATCATCTTTTGTATTGATCTGAGTTGTAGGTAGCATGACTTCAGCATTCTTTAGGTACTTAGCAATAATCTTCAACATCTCTACATCTTCAAATGTCTTAATTTTCTTTGTCTTCAAATCATTTTCCAAGTTCAACAACTTTTTATTCCTTGTAACACAATGCTTGGGAATTTGGAAATGTTTGCATCTTTTGGTGTTAGGACAGATGTAGGCCACTCCCTTGCTTTGATGAAGGTAGCTTCAGAAAATGCACCTATTTGACCTTTTTTTAGCTCAGTAAGCAGGAGAGTGTCCTCTGAAATCACTACATTCACGTTGTTGATAAAGATATCCAACTCAGATGCTCTTCTTGATTGAAGGAAAGAAAGAGACACATGCATACATCTGTCCACCCCCGATTTATTTATATTGACAATCATCCTCTTTTCTGTAATAACCCCAATTTTTGGAATTTTTGAAACCCTTATGAATAGTGATTTTGCTGATTATGCTGAATAAGAAAACTTTTCATACCACACTATGTAGGGGCTCTTTTATTGATCTTCTGGGATATTATTAGTACTCTTTATGATAAATAAGTGTATGTAAAGATCGTCAGAAACCAAATTCGAACACTTTGATTTTTCCCAAAAATCTACCAGATACAGAAAGAATTGAGTATAAGGTAACAGAATAAAAAGGATTTAAATTCAAGGATTATAAGAGAGGATCATGAAAGGAATATAATGTATTGAGAAAGGTTAAAGGAACCTAAGTAATAAGATCCCGGGTATGATCCCTCAAACGATAAACGAAAATGAAAGTTAAGCGAACCGTATAACAGATCAGCGGTCATTAGGCAAGTAATTAGGAGTTAATCAAGGAGGTTAGAGATGATTATGTCATCAAACCAACAAGGTGTGGACAAGTGGAAGCATTATGACATGTGCAAGATGACATAAGCATGACAAGGGGTTTTGTTTTGTTGGTTGATTTTGGGCCATGTAAAATTTACCATGGTAAAAAGCTAAAACATTTTTCAAGGCAAAAAGGAGAAGCAACCAAGCAAATATCATAAAACACAAAAAATTAGAAGTTGACTTTTGCTTCCAAGAGCAAAAGCTCTCGGCCAAAACAAACCCAGCAACTTTAAACTGCCATATCTCCTTCAATACTCACTCAAATGTTGTGTTCTATAGCTCGTTGGAAAGGTATTGAGATGGTCTACAACTCTTGTTCACAAGTCTCGTCCAAATAAGCTAGGTAAGACCCTCCATTTTACAATTCTTTCAATCGGACTTTTAAAAACTTTAAAGCCTAACTTTGTGTTCTTAATTTCTTTGGAAAGATCAAGCTTGTAGGAGGCTCCATAAGGCTTCCTAGTAACTTTCCACCCTCCAAGAAAGGTATAAATCTTCACACCCTTTAGTAATAAGTTTGAATGTTGAAGTTTGGAGATGGTTTGGATGGATGAGCAGTAATTTGAATGATGAGCATAATTCGAGCTTAATTGTTAAGTAGTTTAGTTGAATTTGGAGATGTTATATGTTACGACCGGCATTTTATGTAATATTATTTGTGAATAATATTAAGTTAAATAAAAATATATTCAATGCTTGTACGTTTGTGTGAGTGAAAATTCTGCATTATAAATTTGCTTTGGGTAGTATATGATTTTTCAAAGCAAGAATTTATTTAATTTCTTTATTTTTGATTTATAAGGAATATTCTAAGCTTTGGAAAAATTTTCTTTTAAAAGACATTTTGTACACAAATTTTGAAAATGATTTTTATAAAGTCTCTAAAAATCCAAGTTATTTTATGGTATAAATTTTATAATTTTTGAACTTGTACTTTATTATATAAAAATAAATCTTTGAAAATTAGTTGCTTAATAATTATCAAATTACATGAATAACCTTGCATGCAAACTCTCTTCTATTTAACCAAAGGGCAAAGAAGACATTCTCCACCCCACTAACTCACATTTTGCTAGCCAAATTACCTCCTTGACCTTGCATGCAAACTTGCCTAACTTTAGCTAGAGGGTTACTCTTGTCATTTCCTAAATCCACTCACATTTAGTCTAGTCAAAGACATAAAAACAAAACTAAAGTGATGATCACTCCATTTTCACTCCACCCTCCCCTTTTCTCCTCCCTCCCTCTCGGCTCAACCCTCACTCTCGGCCATCCCATAGCCGAGGCCCTCCATCCCCTTCATTTCTTCATTCTTTCACCCAAACAATCATCTTATATTCAAGTAATTTTACTCCCTATATGTTATTCTTATATATTTCAAAAGTATAGAGTGAAAAACCTATGTTTTGACCTTGCATGGTGATGTTTTTGTTAAACTCAAAGTGAACCTCCTTGATTCTTGTGAATCTAAGGCTTTCACCATGAGTTATAGTATCATAGGGTCAAGAATGGCTAGACATAAGAGTGTTACACCTATGCGAATGCTGTTTTTACCCTAATCCATTCGGCCATGACTTGATAGGAGCCGAATGGATGGTGTTTTGTTGCCTTGTTAACATTTTTGTGTATTTTGTGATGATAACATGAATTTTGTAGTAAAGTCTTGATAAAATCCTTTTGCATGCTAGTTGATCATTTAGTTGTAATCCATGTTAGGCTTGCATGTTGAATTATGATAAAAATTTATTTGGAAATCATGTTGTTTTGGTTTGAAAAACCCGAAGGCATGCATGCATGTGGAATTCTCTTAGTTTGTTGTGAAATTTTGATTATTTGGAAAGATTTTGTTAGTGAGCCTTAATTTCAGTAGGAATAATATGATAATATTGATTTATGCTTCTTGTTGCATGGTAATAATTTGTGGTTATCTTTTATAAAAATATATATCTTGTTGTTTCAAAGGCATGAAGATTTGCGATTTGTTAAGAGTAGTCTCTTTTGTTTTGCCATAGTTGCACCTTAGGTAAGGATGATCTCACCAAGGGTATTTTAAGAAAAAGGGAGTTAGTTCAGTAGAATACCAAGTATAGGTCTTGGTTTAAGTATTTAGTTGTTGTTAGTTGGGTTTGTCAAGTCAAAACCTTGGAAAATGAGAGTTATAGTTTCTGCAGAAAAATCAGTTTAGTACCCTGAGGTTTAGAGTGAGTTTTGACCATGTCATTGATGTGCACTTTGAGGCCCAAGCCACCAGAAGTTAGTATGGGGAGTATATAATAGGTTTTAGGAGTTGGTTGGAGGTTTGCATGTCATTTGGTTAGGTGCACAAGTAGAATAACAAAATCTGTCCAGCAGGGAACAGTTTTGTTGCAACTTAGAAATAGGGAGATTTGGCCATGTCATGGGTAGGCCCTCATTAGGCCCAATTGGGCCTTAGTTAGAGGGTATGTCAGAGAAGTTTTTCCAACCATAGTTCATAGGATATGAGCTAGAACCATGTGCCACAAGTTAATTCAAGTCAGGGCATTTTCTGCCCAGAAAAACAGGGGAACCTTGGACTTTTAGCTTAGGCCCAAGAAGGCCCAAGCCAGGCCTTTGAGCCACATCAAGCTTATGAGATGCCCTTAGGTCAGGAGAGTCTTGTGTAAAAATTTTGAAGAAAAACTTGTAGTTTAAGAGTGTCTAATGCACTCAAGAAACCTTAGTTACCATTCTGAAATTTGCACCAGTGAGCACTTTCACTTATCACATAGTTTTAGGACACTTAGAAGTGAGTATTAGGTCAACCACCATAGTTGTAAGATAGTATAAGGTCAGTAGAGCAAAAGGCACAAGTGAGGGTCAATAGGTTTTGGATAATTTAGGAAAGGCACATTGAGTTAGGAAGCCCAAATTCGAAGACTTCGCTTAGTTAGCGACCAAGTAATTTAAGTGGTGAGTCGAGATCATCCAAGCCTAGTGTGGCGTTATGGTGTATGTGATGTTATTTGGTATTAATATACGATATGTGATTATGTGGCTACGTGTGTACATTTGAAAATATAAATGGTGGATATGAATTAAGTGTGTATAGGCCTAAGTGCCATCCATGTTTAATTTCGGGTTGTAAATAGGTTAAGATGGAAAGAATATATTATAATGAGGATTATTATTATTTATGTAGGATCTCGAGACGAGGGAAAACTTGCCTTAAAAGTCGAGTGAAGCTCCAGTTGTTGCTCCTACCAGTCAGACCAGACCAGTCTATCTCAAGGCAAGTGATTCAACTTGACCTTCGTATTTGCTGTAAACAGTTCATATATATATCGATGCAATTATCCTGAGTCATTTTGATATATTTAAATCAAGAGTATCTTTTGTTTATCTATGAGTTACATAGAGATGCCATGAACCCTCGAGTACGTATTGCAAGTAGTTCAAAAGTCTTTCATGATAGTTTAATGCCATGATAAAATAGAGATTTGTTATAATACCTTATTGATCCTTTTGATTATCATGCTATTGATCCCTGAGAAATCTTGATATTGCACCCTGATGCTTTGATTCAACTCTTGAAATAACCTCGATAGAAACTTTATCTTGATACCTAAAAGCCAATCATTTCTTAAATTCATTCATGATTGTTTGATAACCCTATCCTTACCCTAAAAGCTTGATACCCTGTTATATCTTGAGCTGATGATCACTTTCTTTATATTTTAACACCTCTATCCTATTGGAACCAGTGATGCTTATCTTCTTGATGTTCTAATACCTATACCTTGTCTACAACCATTGCTTTAAGCCTAGTTTGGCATTACTCTTTCATATTATCCAATAGCCTTGCTTAATTTCCTTGTCAAAATTCTTGTTTATGGAAATCTCTCGATTACCCTAATATAGTAAAGTCTAGTGGATCATGGCCCTGAGATTTAGTGTCATATTTCCAGTGTTTCAAGTTGACCTATAATCCCCTGATAAAAAAATGATTTCAGTCAAAAGAGATTTTGTCATAAATCGGCATCAGTTTTCAAAATGAATAAAAGGTGGATTTTTCAGTCCCAAAGGGGGACAAATGTTTTCTTGAATGGTGGATCTGGACTGAGACGCGAGTCCTTTCCACACTTATATTAGGCTTAAAAGTTGCCTAGGGATTCCCAATAATGTTTTAGAACCCAGCGAGGTTCGGGATTACTTCGCGGCTGATCACCGGCTGTAATCCGTAGCGTCATAAAATGATTTTGATTAAGAATGGTTTTAAAATTTGTTTTGATGCAAGCAAAATGATGCCAACTCACATAAGTTTTATCTCTCGATTATCATTGATTATGTCATTCCATTGTCATTCCTAAAGGTATATCTCGATTTATGCTTTGCGTTGTATTGTTAGCACTTGTTGAGCTTTTGGCTCACTTCTTGCTTTACCCTGATATTACAGCTAACAGCCATGGTTAGATTCAAGCAGACTGCCCGTAAGACCTGTGATGTTGATGCTTATGTTCGAGCTCAGGTGGAATAAGTAATAATAGTTGTGTGAGGACTCGGTATTTGTAATCAGATGTAATAGTTGGTAGTGCTGGGCTGTTCCAAACCCTAAACTGTAAGATCTTGGATTTTGGTTGTAAAATGATGTAATAGCTATAATTATTTTGCTATTTAAGTTGGGGGTGTGACAGGTTTTGGTATCAGAGCTACGGTTTAGAGTCCCTGAACAGCCCAAATAGGTTATAGGACTTGTGAGTAGGTTATAGATATTATGCGAGAGAGTAGGTAAAGTAAATTATTATTAATACTCCTCTTATTGGTTGTCAGCAAAGGGCGCATTCCTCGTCATCCTCTGGGTCGGACGACACTATTGCTTTCTCCGTGTATGCTGAGTTGAGGCGCGAGTTCGACATGCTTCAGGGCAAGTACGACCGACTGATAGACCGACTGAAGAACGTGTATCCGGACAGCCGAAACTACGAAGGGAAGCCCAAGGAGCAGATGATTGCGAGACTTGAGACCTTGGTTCGGTACGTTAACACTAAGCTTGAGGAGATGCCAGCACACCGGGACCGTACCAGCCAGTATGTCATTCAGATGGTGGCGGATGAGCTCCAGAGCATTGTGAAGACACTTCGAGAGGAAAAGTCTACCAAGCCCCGTTCAGATGGAGTGGAGCCTTAGTTCTTTCCATTTACCTTTCATGTTGTTGTACTATTAGACTCTATGGAATCCCCAGTTGTTTCCGTCTTTCCTTTAAATAAGCCTGTTATTTCTAGAATCAGACTATGTCCCAATCCTATGTACTGTGACCTTTAAAATTTCAATAATTATGTGCTATTGTTCCATCTGCTCTCAACTGTTATTTTATGTTTTGTCATCATATCTGGAAACGTGACCCCATATGTAAACAAGAATGCCATGCGATACCCTCGAATCATTTTATCAATTATATTTGTTATAACACAACTCTTATTTCAGGATCATGCCTCCCAAAAAGAAGAACCCAACAACCACCTCCACCACAGACCCAAACATTCTTCAACTACTGGAAACCTTGCAACAGCAAACCAATGCTATAGCTCAACAACAACTAACTCTTCAACAACGAATTGAAAACCAAGATAACCGTGAGCCATATCAACCACCTGAACCACCAGTACCACCAAGACAAATTGTCACTTTCAAGGTTTTTCAGAGTGTGAATCCACCTGTATTTCATGATACCACTGATCCAGTGATAGCAAACACCTGGATCAAGGAGATGGAAAGGGCTTTTGAGTTGGTACAGTTAGGGGACGATCAGAAGACGCTGTATGCCACTTACTTCTTGAAGGGAGAAGTCATTTATTGGTGGGAATCAGTAAAAGCTATGGAAGTCACTCAGCAGATTTCTTGGGAGAGATTTAAGAAGTTATTTCTGGACAAGTATTACCCTAAGTACATGCAGAATCAGATGGAGCTAAAATTTCTTGAGTTAAAGCAAGGAAACATGACTGTACTGGAATATGAGAAGAAGTTCACTGAGTTGTCAAGGTTTGTGACAAAATATACCAGCACTGAGGAAGAAAAAGCAAAGAAATTTCAGCAAGGATTGGAGCCTTGGATCAGAGATAGGGTGGCTATGTTTGAACTTGAGACTTATGCGGGAGTAGTACAGAAAGCTGCTCTGATTGAGAATAATGGGATGCAGTCAAGGAAAGAGAGGGATAACAAGAAGAGGAAGGTTCCATTTTATGGAGAAAAGTCTGAAGCTGGAAATTCGCAAGATCGGATTGTAAAGAGGATTGGTTTCCAGAAGGGCGGAAATTTTCAAAGGAAAGGAAATTTGGGCAAAAGGCAAGAATCAAAAGGGAACAATCAGGCAAGCCAAGGGCAAGTTGGAGAAAACAGGTTCCAGAGGCCAGAATGCAAGCACTGTGGAAGAAGGCACCCCGGAGTATGCAATAAGCTGAGTATGACCTGTTATAGGTGCAATCAGAAGGGACATTTGGCAAATGAGTGCAAGATGCCGAAGCCAGGAGTTACGTGCTACAAATGTGGGAAGACTGGACACATGGCTAGGGAGTGTAAGGCAACAGGACCAGTCAGAGCTCTGATGAACGTGGCAAGTACCAGTGCAAGCGTGCCAGCTGAGGTATTGGCATTACCTCCACCACCCGCACCAACCCCGCAAGCAACAGCAAGGACATTTGATCTAAAGATGAAAGATGCTGTTCAGAATTCTGAGGTGATAGCAGGTACACTTTTACTCAATAATGTCAAAGCCAAAGTATTGATTGATTCGGGAGCCACAAGATCTTTCATATCAGAATCTTTTGTTGATAAGATCCAATGTGATAAAACGGTTATGAGTGAGGTAGTAAATGTGGTAATTGCGAACCAAGAGAAGATTCCTGTGAATCAATTTTGTCCAAAATGTGAGATTGATATTTCGGGATATAAGTTCTCGGCCGACTTGATACTCTTCAAGCTGGGAGAGTTTGATATAATTTTAGGAATGGATTGGTTAGGAGAGAATAGCGCTCAGATAAATTGTAAGACCAAGAGAGTGTATTTAAAGACGAAGAGTGGAGAGAAGGTAGTATTTAAGGGACAGAGGCAAGAGCGACTATTTCTTACAATTATTCAGGCTAAGAAGTTACTTAGAAAAGGCTGTGAGTCGTTCCTAGCATATGTAGTGGATTCAGAGAGAGGCAGCCCCAGCATGGAAGATATTCCTGTAGTTAATGAGTTCCCCGATGTGTTTCCCGACGAACTACCAGGCTTACCACCAGATCGACAAATTGAGTTCGAGATCAACCTTGCTCCAGGCACGGAACCAGTTTCAAAGGCTCCGTATAGGATGGCACCAGCAGAAATGAAAGAGTTGGCGAGCCAGCTACAAGAATTATTGGATAAGGGAGTGATACGACCAAGTACGTCGCCATGGGGAGCACCTGTTCTCTTTGTGAAGAAGAAAGATGGGAGTATGCGTCTATGCATAGATTACCGGGAGTTGAATAAAGCAACGATCAAGAACCGCTACCCGCTACCAAGGATAGATGACCTTTTTGATCAGTTAAAGGGAGCAAAATGTTTTTCGAAGATTGACTTGAGATCGGGATACCATCAATTAAAGATCAAGGAAGAAGATATTCCCAAGACCGCATTTAGGACCAGATATGGGCATTATGAATTCCTAGTAATGCCGTTTGGATTGACCAACGCTCCGGCCGCATTCATGGATCTGATGAATCGAGTATTTAAGAAGTATTTGGATAAATTTGTCGTGGTATTTATTGATGACATCCTTATTTATTCTAAATCGGAAGAAGAACATATGCAGCATCTCTGGATAGCATTGGAGATACTCCGACAAGAGAAGTTGTATGCCAAGTTTACCAAATGTGAGTTTTGGTTAAAGGAAGTTCAATTTTTGGGGCATGTTATTGGAAATGATGGAATTAAAGTGGATCCGGCGAAGATTGATGCAGTTATGAGTTGGGAGAGGCCAAGGACTCCTACGGAAGTGCGAAGTTTTCTAGGATTGGCCGGATACTATAGAAGATTCGTCAAGGATTTCTCGAAGATCGCCACACCATTGACCAAGTTAACCAGAAAGAATCAAAAGTTTGAATGGAGTGCAGAATGTGAAAATAGCTTTCAAGAGTTAAAACAGAAGTTGGTAACAGCTCCGGTGTTAGTACTTCCAGATGATCAAGGGAATTTTGTAATATTCAGCGACGCTTCACATAAGGGTTTGGGTTGTGTGTTGATGCAACACAGTAAGGTAATAGCATATGCGTCAAGACAGTTGAAGCCGCACGAGTTAAAGTATCCGACGCATGACTTGGAACTAGCCGCCATAGTGTTCGCACTCAAGATTTGGAGACACTATCTCTATGGAGAAAAGTGTGAAATCTACACGGATCACAAGAGTTTAAAGTACATTTTTACTCAGAAAGAGCTCAATATGAGGCAGAGGAGATGGCTGGAATTGATTAAGGACTATGACTGTTCGATAAATTACCATCCTGGAAAGGCGAACGTAGTGGCCGATGCGCTGAGTCGGAAGGAAAGATTGAATGCAATGATAACATCAAAAGAGTTATCTGAAGAAATCGGAAAATTTGAATTGGAACTTTGTGCTTATGGGAAAGTCAAAGAAGTTTGTCATGCAATGACCTTTCAGCCAACACTACTGGAAAAGATAAAGAAGTATCAAGAGGAAGTAATGGAAAAAGAGAAAAATCAGTTATCTGGAGAAGAGATTAATACTAAAAGGGATGAGCAAGGAATACTAAGGTTTTCATCCAGAATATGGATTCCCCATGTATCTGAATTAAAGAATGAGATCCTCCATGAAGCCCACCATTCGAAATTTTCAATCCACCCGGGAAGCACCAAGATGTATCAAGACTTAAAGAAGAACTTTTGGTGGCCAAATATGAAAAGAGACGTGGCAGAATGGGTTGCGAAGTGCTATACCTGTCAGAAAGTAAAGGCAGAACATCAACGACCAAGCGGATTAATTCAGCCCCTGAAGATTCCAGAATGGAAATGGGAAAACACCGCTATGGACTTTATAGTAGGACTACCACGAACAAAGTCCGGACATGACGCAATATGGGTTATAATTGATCGTCTTACGAAGTCGGCGCATTTCCTTCCAATAAATGAGAAGTCGTCACTGGACAAGTTGGTTCATCTGTATGTGCACGAAATCGTATTAAGGCATGGAGTACCCGTATCAATAGTTTCAGACAGAGATCCCCGATTTAACTCAAGATTCTGGAAGCAATTCCAGGAATGTCTTGGCACGAAGTTGAATATGAGCACGGCGTATCACCCGCAGACTGATGGCCAGAGTGAAAGAACAATTCAAACAATTGAAGACATGTTGCGCAGTTGTGCAATCGATTTTGCTGGAAGTTGGGACGACCACCTGCCATTAATTGAATTTTCATATAACAACAGCTATCATTCCAGTATCGGCATGCCACCATATGAAGCTTTGTACGGGCGAAAATGTAGATCACCAACAAGTTGGGATGAAGTAGGAGAAGGAAGAATTCTCGGCTCAGAATTGGTACAACAGTTGCATGACTCAGTCAAGTTAATTCAGAAAAGGTTGCTTGCTGCTCAAGATAGACAGAGGAAGTATGCGGATCCAGCGCGTAAGGATGTTCAATTCCAAATTGGCGAAGCTAAAAGTGTCACCTAGGAAAGGGTTGATAAGATTTGGCAAGAAAGGAAAGTTAGCACCTAGATACGTAGGTCCTTTTGAGATTTTGAGTCAAGTAGGAAAGGTGGCCTACGAGTTGGCCTTACCACCTCAGTATCAGCATGTGCATAATGTGTTCCATGTGTCGTTGCTTAAGAAGTACAATCCTGACGCTAGCCATGTGATAGAATATGAACCTGTAGAAATTCAGGCAGACCTGTCATTTGTGGAGCAACCGGTTAAAGTACTCGACTGGCAAGTAAAGAGTCTTAGAAATAAATCAGTAAAGTTAGTGAAAGTACTTTGGAGGAACCCTAAGGTCGAAGAGTCGACTTGGGAGTTAGAGTCTGATATGCGTTCCCGGTATCCTCATCTGTTCTCTTAGATTCTGGGGACAGAATCCCTTAAGGGGGAGAGGATGTTACGACCGGCATTTTATGTAATATTATTTGTGAATAATATTAAGTTAAATAAAAATATATTCAATGCTTGTACGTTTGTGTGAGTGAAAATTCTGCATTATAAATTTGCTTTGGGTAGTATATGATTTTTCAAAGCAAGAATTTATTTAATTTCTTTATTTTTGATTTATAAGGAATATTCTAAGCTTTGGAAAAATTTTCTTTTAAAAGACATTTTGTACACAAATTTTGAAAATGATTTTTATAAAGTCTCTAAAAATCCAAGTTATTTTATGGTATAAATTTTATAATTTTTGAACTTGTACTTTATTATATAAAAATAAATCTTTGAAAATTAGTTGCTTAATAATTATCAAATTACATGAATAACCTTGCATGCAAACTCTCTTCTATTTAACCAAAGGGCAAAGAAGACATTCTCCACCCCACTAACTCACATTTTGCTAGCCAAATTACCTCCTTGACCTTGCATGCAAACTTGCCTAACTTTAGCTAGAGGGTTACTCTTGTCATTTCCTAAATCCACTCACATTTAGTCTAGTCAAAGACATAAAAACAAAACTAAAGTGATGATCACTCCATTTTCACTCCACCCTCCCCTTTTCTCCTCCCTCCCTCTCGGCTCAACCCTCACTCTCGGCCATCCCATAGCCGAGGCCCTCCATCCCCTTCATTTCTTCATTCTTTCACCCAAACAATCATCTTATATTCAAGTAATTTTACTCCCTATATGTTATTCTTATATATTTCAAAAGTATAGAGTGAAAAACCTATGTTTTGACCTTGCATGGTGATGTTTTTGTTAAACTCAAAGTGAACCTCCTTGATTCTTGTGAATCTAAGGCTTTCACCATGAGTTATAGTATCATAGGGTCAAGAATGGCTAGACATAAGAGTGTTACACCTATGCGAATGCTGTTTTTACCCTAATCCATTCGGCCATGACTTGATAGGAGCCGAATGGATGGTGTTTTGTTGCCTTGTTAACATTTTTGTGTATTTTGTGATGATAACATGAATTTTGTAGTAAAGTCTTGATAAAATCCTTTTGCATGCTAGTTGATCATTTAGTTGTAATCCATGTTAGGCTTGCATGTTGAATTATGATAAAAATTTATTTGGAAATCATGTTGTTTTGGTTTGAAAAACCCGAAGGCATGCATGCATGTGGAATTCTCTTAGTTTGTTGTGAAATTTTGATTATTTGGAAAGATTTTGTTAGTGAGCCTTAATTTCAGTAGGAATAATATGATAATATTGATTTATGCTTCTTGTTGCATGGTAATAATTTGTGGTTATCTTTTATAAAAATATATATCTTGTTGTTTCAAAGGCATGAAGATTTGCGATTTGTTAAGAGTAGTCTCTTTTGTTTTGCCATAGTTGCACCTTAGGTAAGGATGATCTCACCAAGGGTATTTTAAGAAAAAGGGAGTTAGTTCAGTAGAATACCAAGTATAGGTCTTGGTTTAAGTATTTAGTTGTTGTTAGTTGGGTTTGTCAAGTCAAAACCTTGGAAAATGAGAGTTATAGTTTCTGCAGAAAAATCAGTTTAGTACCCTGAGGTTTAGAGTGAGTTTTGACCATGTCATTGATGTGCACTTTGAGGCCCAAGCCACCAGAAGTTAGTATGGGGAGTATATAATAGGTTTTAGGAGTTGGTTGGAGGTTTGCATGTCATTTGGTTAGGTGCACAAGTAGAATAACAAAATCTGTCCAGCAGGGAACAGTTTTGTTGCAACTTAGAAATAGGGAGATTTGGCCATGTCATGGGTAGGCCCTCATTAGGCCCAATTGGGCCTTAGTTAGAGGGTATGTCAGAGAAGTTTTTCCAACCCTAGTTCATAGGATATGAGCTAGAACCATGTGCCACAAGTTAATTCAAGTCAGGGCATTTTCTGCCCAGAAAAACAGGGGAACCTTGGACTTTTAGCTTAGGCCCAAGAAGGCCCAAGCCAGGCCTTTGAGCCACATCAAGCTTATGAGATGCCCTTAGGTCAGGAGAGTCTTGTGTAAAAATTTTGAAGAAAAACTTGTAGTTTAAGAGTGTCTAATGCACTCAAGAAACCTTAGTTACCATTCTGAAATTTGCACCAGTGAGCACTTTCACTTATCACATAGTTTTAGGACACTTAGAAGTGAGTATTAGGTCAACCACCATAGTTGTAAGATAGTATAAGGTCAGTAGAGCAAAAGGCACAAGTGAGGGTCAATAGGTTTTGGATAATTTAGGAAAGGCACATTGAGTTAGGAAGCCCAAATTCGAAGACTTCGCTTAGTTAGCGACCAAGTAATTTAAGTGGTGAGTCGAGATCATCCAAGCCTAGTGTGGCGTTATGGTGTATGTGATGTTATTTGGTATTAATATACGATATGTGATTATGTGGCTACGTGTGTACATTTGAAAATATAAATGGTGGATATGAATTAAGTGTGTATAGGCCTAAGTGCCATCCATGTTTAATTTCGGGTTGTAAATAGGTTAAGATGGAAAGAATATATTATAATGAGGATTATTATTATTTATGTAGGATCTCGAGACGAGGGAAAACTTGCCTTAAAAGTCGAGTGAAGCTCCAGTTGTTGCTCCTACCAGTCAGACCAGACCAGTCTATCTCAAGGCAAGTGATTCAACTTGACCTTCGTATTTGCTGTAAACAGTTCATATATATATCGATGCAATTATCCTGAGTCATTTTGATATATTTAAATCAAGAGTATCTTTTGTTTATCTATGAGTTACATAGAGATGCCATGAACCCTCGAGTACGTATTGCAAGTAGTTCAAAAGTCTTTCATGATAGTTTAATGCCATGATAAAATAGAGATTTGTTATAATACCTTATTGATCCTTTTGATTATCATGCTATTGATCCCTGAGAAATCTTGATATTGCACCCTGATGCTTTGATTCAACTCTTGAAATAACCTCGATAGAAACTTTATCTTGATACCTAAAAGCCAATCATTTCTTAAATTCATTCATGATTGTTTGATAACCCTATCCTTACCCTAAAAGCTTGATACCCTGTTATATCTTGAGCTGATGATCACTTTCTTTATATTTTAACACCTCTATCCTATTGGAACCAGTGATGCTTATCTTCTTGATGTTCTAATACCTATACCTTGTCTACAACCATTGCTTTAAGCCTAGTTTGGCATTACTCTTTCATATTATCCAATAGCCTTGCTTAATTTCCTTGTCAAAATTCTTGTTTATGGAAATCTCTCGATTACCCTAATATAGTAAAGTCTAGTGGATCATGGCCCTGAGATTTAGTGTCATATTTCCAGTGTTTCAAGTTGACCTATAATCCCCTGATAAAAAAATGATTTCAGTCAAAAGAGATTTTGTCATAAATCGGCATCAGTTTTCAAAATGAATAAAAGGTGGATTTTTCAGTCCCAAAGGGGGACAAATGTTTTCTTGAATGGTGGATCTGGACTGAGACGCGAGTCCTTTCCACACTTATATTAGGCTTAAAAGTTGCCTAGGGATTCCCAATAATGTTTTAGAACCCAGCGAGGTTCGGGATTACTTCGCGGCTGATCACCGGCTGTAATCCGTAGCGTCATAAAATGATTTTGATTAAGAATGGTTTTAAAATTTGTTTTGATGCAAGCAAAATGATGCCAACTCACATAAGTTTTATCTCTCGATTATCATTGATTATGTCATTCCATTGTCATTCCTAAAGGTATATCTCGATTTATGCTTTGCGTTGTATTGTTAGCACTTGTTGAGCTTTTGGCTCACTTCTTGCTTTACCCTGATATTACAGCTAACAGCCATGGTTAGATTCAAGCAGACTGCCCGTAAGACCTGTGATGTTGATGCTTATGTTCGAGCTCAGGTGGAATAAGTAATAATAGTTGTGTGAGGACTCGGTATTTGTAATCAGATGTAATAGTTGGTAGTGCTGGGCTGTTCCAAACCCTAAACTGTAAGATCTTGGATTTTGGTTGTAAAATGATGTAATAGCTATAATTATTTTGCTATTTAAGTTGGGGGTGTGACATTATAATATATGATTGGATTGAGATCCTTGAGCTTATTATGACTGAAATCAGTAGCATTGATGTGTATCTTGAGTTGTTGTTGATTGGTAGTTGGATTGATATGATTTGGAATGGTAAAAATTTGGGAAATCGCGTAAACATAGCCGTCGTAATGTCCGATTTACTTTAGACTGTTTTTGCTCTTAACATCAGGACCCGAGAACTCCCTGTTAGATTTTGACATTGCCATTATTAGATAGTTCATGTTACGAGCTTCGTTTTGATATGTGGTTCGTTTGAATCCGATGTACGGTTTAGGAGAAACGACCGTTTTAAGTAACGGCGTTTCGCGACCGAACCATTACCCCTCGCCTTACTTTGAAACCTTGGTTAAGGACTTGAAATGACTATTTGGGGTATGAAACATTTATGCAAAGTGGATTAGGCAGTTGGTAAGGTACTCGTGAAAGTATCACTTTAAAATTCTTAATGGTTAATTTATTAAAAATGGTGGAGCCGAGGGTACTCGAGCGACTTAAGTAAATCGTTAAGCGCGAAAGCGAACGTTAGGACTCTAAATGGTTAAAGTCTAGTTTCTTAAGCAACCGGGGTTTAATTCCGACTTATGTTGTTGTTCATAGGTTATCGGACCCACTCTAAGCTTAAGTTTATCCAGGAGCACTCAGGCAAGTTTTCTACCCGTTATACTGTTGTTGTGATGTATACACTTGTATATGCATTATCTTGTGATAGATGCATAATGGTTATTTAGCAAATTTTTGCGATATATTGGAGCATGTGATATGGTATATATGCATGCCTGTTTCATATTCTTGATTATATATCTGTTGGTTCAAATGCTTATAGTTGCATAATACCTATGCTAGAAATAAGCAGTATTTGAGTTTACCCTTAGTATAGGGGATCAAAAGGTGAGCATATTTCTAAAACCGGGAAGCGAGGCTCCCGAGTATAATATATATATATATATATATATGAATAGTTTTTAAAACTATTAATCGAATAAGGTTTATTCAATAACTTTATATTATTTAATGAATATTACTTGAATATTCATCCGAAGACTTATGACTCCTTTTATTTTATTAATTGAATATCTTGAATATTCATCCGAGGACTTATGACTCCTTTTATTTTATTTAATGAATATTATTTATAATATTCATTCAAGGTATTATGACTCCGCTTATAATTTAATAATATTCTTTATTTTATTAAAGAATAATGTTTCGATAATCAAATTTATTTTCGATTATTCAAATAAAGATAGTACTTTTGTATAAGTATATCTTTGGTTATTTAACATTCATTCAAGTATGAGTTTTAAAACTTCTACTTCAATTATTTTTATAAAGATTATTCTTTATGGGAATATTATTTAAATAATAATATTCAGATATTTTCTAATATATTGGGACTGATTTATTTTATTAAATCAGCATCACTCCAAACATTCTTAAAAATGTTTTGCGAGTCTTCGAAATGATTTTAAAAGTTAGAGCGGATCCCAAAACTCATTTTTATATTTAAGATCCTCCTTTCGAAGGGGATTTAAATACTCGCTCAAAACCTGAGGGATCCGGCTCTGTGGTGTATTGTATATTCGCAACAAGGTTGCTATTTTGATAAAAGAGTTTTTGATTACTTACCCAACATTCGGGAAGTAAAATTCTTGGAACAAGTTAATCCATTAACAGGCATCGCCTGGGAAATATCGGTGAGTTTTCCTTTCCAGCTAGATACGACTTCTGGGTGGAGTCGTATCAACAAGTTTCTACTTGGGGAAAGGGGGAACGAGCTTTACGTTTCAGAGTCATGGATTTCATCTGAACTAGGAGTGGCGTAAGTGGTCGAGTGGCGCCGGCCCAGCCTAATTATATTGGCCCAAATGGCCTGGAAGTTCCGCTAAGACGGTCCATTCCTTAGGAGTCCAGTGTTCGGTTGACAAGTAAATCCGACAGGTTCTCCTCTACATGTACAAAATAGTGGGGTTGCACTACTACGACTGATCATTGTAAGTGGTCTTCCTGGCGTGACAAACTCCCGTAATGAGTTCATCATCCAATTGGATATTTCTGCAACACTACCCAGAGTACTTCGATAGAAAGGCTACGGTTGGGCGATTGTTGAGTGTTGGCAGGGTCAAGTTTTCAAAATGATGTTTGCATCAAATGAAGTATCTCATAACTTCATTTTATTTTGATGATATTTTAAAGATTGAATCTATTCAAGTATTATCTTGTAGTCTCATCTATGTGGTGAACTGTTGAACTAATTGTAACTTGAAGGTGGTAGTTCAAGTAGTATTTGGAAAAGATATAAGTATATTGAAGTATCTTGTAACTTCATCTTTTAAACTTATATCTAGTAAATGATTATCTTATGCATGTCAAAGATTTTCAGAAAAACGTTGAGACAAGGTTAGATATATGAGATCACCTTGCAACGATAATTTTATACAGTTATAAACTGGAACTCTGTGTATATTATGCATGGAAGAGGACTTCCAAGATTTTGAAAAGTATATATGTATATATACTGAATATTTTGCGACTTCATCGCATTAAGATATCAAACTTGGTTCATTTCTTCTTGACCAAGACTTTCATGAGTACTATGAGAATGCTCATATATTGTAAATCATTATACATATTATTTTGGTGGGCTTGTTGCTCACCCTTGCTTTCTTCTTTCATCACACAACATCAGATAGACAAGATGAATAGGACCAAGCTTCTAATTCGCAAGATACCAGGAAGCGTTGATGCCGCCGTAGCTGAGGTAGGAGCTACCAATAGGCTAGGTTTTCAACTATTGATAAACCAGACTTATGTATAATATGAATTATAATAATGGCAAAGAAATATAAATTTATTCAGAACCTTCTTGAGGTGTAATGACCTATTATGTGGAATAAAATGACTTGTGTTATTTTTTTGGGTATTCATCTCTGAGACTATAACTTGCGGTGTGTGTGTGTATATTGTGGGGTCACAGTACGCAGGAATTGGTTGATTGTTAAGATTAAGTGTTGTTAAGGGATATGGAACTCGTGACAACCCGAATCCTCGACCCCGGATTTGGGGGTGTTACAGAAATGGTATCAGAGCTAAGAGTTATAAACCTCAGAGATGATGTGACGTTAAGATAATAAGTTCACTAAGATGATAAGAACTCTTGCCAAGTTCATAGTCGGGCTACCTAATGTAGCACCGACAGTTAAAACCCTTATGGGAACCCTGATAAATATCGTGATAGAAGTGTAGTTCGTTATCATAGATGGTAGCGGGACTCCGAACCCTGAGGTTGAGGAGCAACAACGCGATGATGTTTTATTACTTATTGGAGATCAGATTATGGATCCGATAGAGCGTCCTAACGCGGGATCGGATGATGTTCATATTGAGGATGTAGCGGTTGAGGATGTTGTCCTAGAAGGGATAGTTGCTGAGGAGGATCCCATGGAGGATCCTGACAAGAATGAATAAAGGACCACTGATGAATTGATGACCATGGTTAGGTCGACTACCAGAGGTAGGATTGGTCGGTCACTACCGGAGGTTCGTTCAAGTTTGTAAAGATAGTAGCCCCCTTTAACGCGGCTTACTCATAAGACTGAGAAGTTCGAATGGACAGAGAAATGCGAGAACAGCTTTCAAGAACTGAAGCAAAGGTTGGTGACGGCTCCTATGTTGACGTTGCCGGATGGAAAAGGAGATTTTGTGATTTGTAGTGACGCTTCGCAAAAAGAATTAGGGTGCTTCTTATACAGCACAACAAGGTAATCGCGTACGCGTCAAGACAATTGAGGGAATATAAAATTTGATATCCCCACCCATGAGCTTGGGCTCGTGGCAATAGTTTTGCCCTAAATATTGGAGGCACTACTTGTATGGAGAGAAGTGCGAGATTTACACAAGCCATAAGTGCTCTAGTACATTTTCACGCAAAAAGAGCTCAACATACGCCAGAGGAGGCGGTTAGAGCTAATCAAGAATTATGATTGGGAGATTCTTTATCATTCGGGGAAAGCCCATGTGGTGGATGATGCCCTTAGTAAAAAGGAGAGACTCAAGATAATAATGTCTTTGGGAGAGTTTATAAGAGATTTTGAGAAAATGGAAATAGAAGTGAAGGTAACCGGAGCCGGTACCGAAAAGCTGTTTGAGATTACAATACAGCCCGAATTATTGGAAAAGATCATATTGTGCCAAGAAAAAGTGATGAATGAAGGCAGAGAGCCAACAATTGGATAAAAGATTAATACCGAGAAAAATGATAAGGGAATAATGAGGTATTCCTACAGAATTTGGGTTCCAAATGTTCAAGAGCCTAAAGATGAAATCTTAGATGAAAGCTAGTTTGAGGAATAAGATTTAGAGCAAACCCTGAACGTGATAGTCAGGGAGGTCGACATCAAGATAGAAGGAACCCATAACATAATGAAGTGGAAAACAAGGATTTTTAACGTATAAGATAACCCCGATTATGGGAGAAGGTTGGAACATTTCATACTGAGAAAACAGAAGTTGAACAAGATAGGGAGAATCAGGATGGTACTCCTATTGGGCAATTCATGGACCTGCCTAAACAGAACTTATACTATTATCCCCAACCACCACCCCGAGGAAACAATGCGGTGAGAAATTCTTTCAGGTTCTTTAAGTCGCTAAGCTCTCAGAGTTCCAAGGAACAAGCTGACCCAGTCAAGGCAAGAGCCTGGCTAAAGGAAATACAGGAATCATTTGAGATTCTAAATGATTGACGAATCACAAAAGAGTGTTTTTGTCACTTACCCTCCTAAGAGAGAGACCACCCGCTGGTGAAAGTCCAAGGAAGGCACGGAGCCAGATGTTACAATAAACTGATTAAAGTTCAGTCAATTGTTTTCAGGAATGTACTTCCCAAGGTTATGGAGATAGTGTAAAAGCTTTAGAGAGACGAGTATGATGAATTATGAATCTAAGTTGTAAAAGTTATCAAGATTCGTTCTGAGGACACGAATCCAGAATGACGGGATATTTGAAATCAATGCTTATGTTGTGTTGGTTCATGAAATAATTATAAGAGAAAGGAAAATAAAAAGAAACTGAAGTGGAAAGGAATATTAAGGCAATAGAGTTTGAGGAATGATAAGGGAGTTGGGTATGAGGAAACCCTAAAGAATCATAGTAATAGAAATAGAAAAGTATGTAATCGTCAGGATGAGGGTGATTCACCATGAGTTAAATTGATGGTTGAAGGCATAAGAGATACATATATTTTATCCCCTGTAAGTTGGGAGGATTCGAGGAAACCTTGAGATAGTTTGAAGGATAAATAATGAGACGCGGATAGACTGAGGAGACAAGAAAGTAAGAAATTAGGAAAATTGGATGAAGGAAGGACCTTCAAGAATGTGAAGTGTAAGACCGGTGGCATGATACCCAGAAAGGAAGACGCCAGGTATGAAAGATATCCCAACATTGAGATGACTGTTGAGATAAACAACAAAAGTAAATATGGAATTATTAAGAAGAAGTTCACGTTGAACACGACCAATATCTTCCAGAACATCCCTGTTGTCATTACCAAATTAGGAAAGAAAAGCGGATAACCATTGTTATCTTTTGGAGGCCATAATTGATTGACTTCATTTTGATACAAATGTTATTGTGAAATTAGGCATATACTATCGAGGTGGGAATGATTGAATAAGACACCCTTATCAGGGATATATGACTTGATTTATCCATGGAAGGATGCATGTACCTTTTTAAAGGTGGAATTAAGGATAGAACATCGGTAACTTAAAATGAATCCTAGGGGAATGCATAAAGGTTGGCATTTCACCCTTAATAGGGACAGTATGAGTTTTGACAGTATGAATTGGAAAGGATTAAGGTAATAACAACCTTTAAGAATCAGTGGAATTTTTTTTCCAGAAGTATATAGACAATGATTCTGGTATTAATAAATGGTATCTTGATATGCCCTGTATCTAGGGAATTCATGAGGAACGATTCAAGGATAACCTTAGAGGTTTTACAAGGAGAAAGGTAAAATTCAAAATTCTCAAGAATAAAAAAATGTCGATAAAGGAAATGTGACGTAATTATAATGATGCCAAGTGGGGCACGTGTTAAACCACGAGAAAGTATGGATCGAACCAGTAATGGTCGAAATTGTTCAGGGCAATTAGGACTTAAGATAAAAGATGTTCTAAGTATGATTGAGAGTCAGTCGTGACAGTGATTAACCTCTAAAGACTGAGGCAATAACTTATGGAAAAATGGTGATATTTTTTTTTACTCATCAGATTTTAAGGAAAACATCTTCACATGAGCTGTGATTGAAATGAGGTAGAAAATTTAATTGGAGGTGGTTAAAATGACATTGACTGTAAGGAAATTTTACTATCAGGAAAGGCCAAAGAGGTGGCCGACACTTTAAAGGTAAGAGGATAATTATAGGTGCTTGTGCCAAAGGAATACAATGATGATGGTTAAAGCTATGAAGGTTGTATTATGGTTTGGAAGATTGACATTCCTTCTGATGACTGTGCAATACCCAACCGTAATAGTAGTTGGTAAAGGTTTAATTCGTGTAATCGCCATGAACGGGCTATCTATCTCAGAAGATACTATCTTGAGATAAGCCAGGACCATGTTTCAAAAAGGACTAGACGAACCCTTGAGTTAGGTCTTCTATTTAAGGCATACGATTAAGAATGGTATTAACCTGCTATCGTTGCTTTGACTGAAGCTCTTCTGTAATTTTATCTACTTCATGTCATGAAAGTACGTCAGAGTTTGGAGTGTTCTTCATGAATTATGATTGGTGATTATGTTAAATCCTTAGAAGTATTCTATACGACATGTATGGACTCTGTATGGTTAGATATTAAGATTTCATGGAAAGTGAATGACGACAGTAGGTCAGTGGTGGACCATAGTAATGTAGCAATGATTTTACGAGTAATGAGCTGATTACAACCGTGAGAGTTGTATTGGAATGGATGTTGAGATTGTGTACCACTAATCGGGTCGTGGTAGTGTATAAGTTATCATTGATAGACTAATTAAGTAGAGTATCTACCTATTGAATACTTATTCCCTCTTATGAAAAGAGAGTCGTATTACTATACGAGGAAGGTGGCGATGCAAGCATAGAATTCTAGTAACGATGATGTCTAGAATGAGATTCCAGATTCGATTTTCGATGTCGAGGGAGTTTCAAAGGTGATTGAGTATAAGCTCGAGGAAGAGCATGGGTCCATAGAATGATGGACGGAATAGCAAAAATATTTAAGCATGCGAAATGCGATGCTATAATACTTGATGTTGATATAAATACATATATGTTTTGTTCTCCTATGACAAACCTCTATAGTTCAGAGGTAGGTTCCAAGCCAGATATTTTGTGACAGTATATTTTTTATATATATACAATTCTCTTTAATTCGTTCTTTTCTCTCATTTTCATTTCATGTAAGTTGAGAAGAACAACCCTTCCAGAAGGGGAGGTATTGCCGAATGACTATTTATCTGTGTGATAGAAGCCTAGTAGGATACCACATGTTGTTTAATTGCTTGTCAAGTACTAAAGGTTGGCCACCTTCTGTACTAACTATGCGATAAAACAAGTGTTCATGATCATAATGATCTCTCAATAAATTCTTTTACTTCTATATGAAGGACCAAGCTTTCGAAGATGGACGCAGCTAAAGGAAGTAATATCAGTACGGTGGTATTCCGATTCTAACGCGTTCGTGATACTAAGGTTGACGTGGTTATTAAAAGGTTATAGAACGCTAACGAGCAAAAGTGTAACCAGTATAGTATTATGTACGGAAGATAGTAATGACTACAAACTGGAAAAGAATGGGTATTGAGAAGCAAAAGCTCAAATGCTAAAAGCTATAATGAGAGTCTGTGCAATAGACTTGAATGAATTTGGAATGATCACTTAACGCGGATTAAGTTATCTCACGATAATCGATCGTATGTCAGTATCGAGTTGTCGCCTTATGAGATCCTTGAGGGAAGACAATGTCGATCTCCCTTATGTTAGGATGAAGTTGTAGAGCGCAAGATGCTCGGACCCGCAGTAGTCCAAAGGACCAAGGATATAATAGATCTAATCAGAGGACGGCTGGTAGTAACCCAAGATGGACATAAGAAGTATGCTGATTTGACACGAAAGGACAAAGAATAGGAAGTAGGGGACCTAGTGTTGTTAAAGGTATCCCCTTGGAAACCCTTGGAAAGGATTGATGAGATTCGGAAAGAAAGGAAAGCTAAGTTCACAATTTGTCGGACCCTTGGATATATTAAGAAGTATTGGGAAGTTAGCATATGAGCTAGCCTTACCCCATAACATGTAGCAAGTCATAACGTGTTTCACGTATCAATGTTAATGAAGTGTAATTCGGATGCCAGATAAATAGGGGCATATGAGCGCAAGACATGCAACCAGACGTAACCTATATGGAGCAACCAGGAAGGGTTATAGATTGAAAAAGGAACAAGTGCTTAGGAGAAGGGTTATCAAACTATTCAAAGTCTGATGGAAAAACCACAATGTGGGAAAATTTACTTGAGAATTAGAAAGTGTAATGCTAAGAAAGTATCCCTATTCATTTTCTATCTGATTCCGGGACGGAATCCTTTTAAGAAGGGGAGACTGTAATAACCCCAATTTTTGGAATTTTTGAAACCCTTATGAATAGTGATTTTGCTGATTATGCTGAATAAGAAAACTTTTCATACCACACTATGTAGGGGCTCTTTTATTGATCTTCTGGGATATTATTAGTACTCTTTATGATAAATAAGTGTATGTAAAGATCGTCAGAAACCAAATTCGAACACTTTGATTTTTCCCAAAAATCTACCAGATACAGAAAGAATTGAGTATAAGGTAACAGAATAAAAAGGATTTAAATTCAAGGAGTATAAGAGAGGATCATGAAAGGAATATAATGTATTGAGAAAGGTTAAAGGAACCTAAGTAATAAGATCCCGGGTATGATCCCTCAAACGATAAACGAAAATGAAAGTTAAGCGAACCGTATAACAGATCAGCGGTCATTAGGCAAGTAATTAGGAGTTAATCAAGGAGGTTAGAGATGATTATGTCATCAAACCAACAAGGTGTGGACAAGTGGAAGCATTATGACATGTGCAAGATGACATAAGCATGACAAGGGGTTTTGTTTTGTTGGTTGATTTTGGGCCATGTAAAATTTACCATGGTAAAAAGCTAAAACATTTTTCAAGGCAAAAAGGAGAAGCAACCAAGCAAATATCATAAAACACAAAAAATTAGAAGTTGACTTTTGCTTCCAAGAGCAAAAGCTCTCGGCCAAAACAAACCCAGCAACTTTAAACTGCCATATCTCCTTCAATACTCACTCAAATGTTGTGTTCTATAGCTCGTTGGAAAGGTATTGAGATGGTCTACAACTCTTGTTCACAAGTCTCGTCCAAATAAGCTAGGTAAGACCCTCCATTTTACAATTCTTTCAATCGGACTTTTAAAAACTTTAAAGCCTAACTTTGTGTTCTTAATTTCTTTGGAAAGATCAAGCTTGTAGGAGGCTCCATAAGGCTTCCTAGTAACTTTCCACCCTCCAAGAAAGGTATAAATCTTCACACCCTTTAGTAATAAGTTTGAATGTTGAAGTTTGGAGATGGTTTGGATGGATGAGCAGTAATTTGAATGATGAGCATAATTCGAGCTTAATTGTTAAGTAGTTTAGTTGAATTTGGAGATGTTATAATATATGATTGGATTGAGATCCTTGAGCTTATTATGACTGAAATCAGTAGCATTGATGTGTATCTTGAGTTGTTGTTGATTGGTAGTTGGATTGATATGATTTGGAATGGTAAAAATTTGGGAAATCGCGTAAACATAGCCGTCGTAATGTCCGATTTACTTTAGACTGTTTTTGCTCTTAACATCAGGACCCGAGAACTCCCTGTTAGATTTTGACATTGCCATTATTAGATAGTTCATGTTACGAGCTTCGTTTTGATATGTGGTTCGTTTGAATCCGATGTACGGTTTAGGAGAAACGACCGTTTTAAGTAACGGCGTTTCGCGACCGAACCATTACCCCTCGCCTTACTTTGAAACCTTGCTTAAGGATTTGAAATGACTATTTGGGGTATGAAACATTTATGCAAAGTGGATTAGGCAGTTGGTAAGGTACTCGTGAAAGTATCACTTTAAAATTCTTAATGGTTAATTTATTAAAAATGGTGGAGCCGAGGGTACTCGAGCGACTTAAGTAAATCGTTAAGCGCGAAAGCGAACGTTAGGACTCTAAATGGTTAAAGTCTAGTTTCTTAAGCAACCGGGGTTTAATTCCGACTTATGTTGTTGTTCATAGGTTATCGGACCCACTCTAAGCTTAAGTTTATCCAGGAGCACTCAGGCAAGTTTTCTACCCGTTATACTGTTGTTGTGATGTATACACTTGTATATACATTATCTTGTGATAGATGCATAATGGTTATTTAGCAAATTTTTGCGATATATTGGAGCATGTGATATGGTATATATGCATGCCTGTTTCATATTCTTGATTATATATCTGTTGGTTCAAATGCTTATAGTTGCATAATACCTATGCTAGAAATAAGCAGTATTTGAGTTTACCCTTAGTATAGGGGATCAAAAGGTGAGCATATTTCTAAAACCGGGAAGCGAGGCTCCCGAGTATAATATATATATATATATGAATAGTTTTCAAAACTATTAATCGAATAAGGTTTATTCGATAACTTTATATTATTTAATGAATATTACTTGAATATTCATCCGAAGACTTATGACTCCTTTTATTTTATTAATTGAATATCTTGAATATTCATCCGAGGACTTATGACTCCTTTTATTTTATTTAATGAATATTATTTATAATATTCATTCAAGGTATTATGACTCCGCTTATAATTTAATAATATTCTTTATTTTATTAAAGAATAATGTTTCGATAATCAAATTTATTTTCGATTATTCAAATAAAGATAGTACTTTTGTATAAGTATATCTTTGGTTATTTAACATTCATTCAAGTATGAGTTTTAAAACTTCTACTTCAATTATTTTTATAAAGATTATTCTTTATGGGAATATTATTTAAATAATAATATTCAGATATTTTCTAATATATTGGGACTGATTTATTTTATTAAATCAGCATTACTCCAAACATTCTTAAAAATGTTTTGCGAGTCTTCAAAATGATTTTAAAAGTTAGAGCGGATCCCAAAACTCATTTTTATATTTAAGATCCTCCTTTCGAAGGGGATTTAAATACTCGCTCAAAACCTGAGGGATCCGGCTCTGTGGTGTATTGTATATTCGCAACAAGGTTGCTATTTTGATAAAAGAGTTTTTGATTACTTACCCAACATTCGGGAAGTAAAATTCTTGGAACAAGTTAATCCATTAACAGGCATCGCCTGAGAAATATCGGTGAGTTTTCCTTTCCAGCTAGATACGACTTCTGGGTGGAGTCGTATCAACAAGTTTCTACTTGGGGAAAGGGGGAACGAGCTTTACGTTTCAGAGTCATGGATTTCATCTGAACTAGGAGTGGCGTAAGTGGTCGAGTGGCGCCGGCCCAGCCTAATTATATTGGCCCAAATGGCCTGGAAGTTCCGCTAAGACGGTCCATTCCTTAGGAGTCCAGTGTTCGGTTGACAAGTAAATCCGACAGGTTCTCCTCTACATGTACAAAATAGTGGGGTTGCACTACTACGACTGATCATCGTAAGTGGTCTTCCTGGCGCGAAAAACTCCCGTAATGAGTTCATCATCCAATTGGATATTTCTGCAACACTACCCAGAGTACTTCGATAGAAAGGCTACGGTTGGGCGATTGTTGAGTGTTGGCAGGGTCAAGTTTTCAAAATGATGTTTGCATCAAATGAAGTATCTCATAACTTCATTTTATTTTGATGATATTTTAAAGATTGAATCTATTCAAGTATTATCTTGTAGTCTCATCTATGTGGTGAACTGTTGAACTAATTGTAACTTGAAGGTGGTAGTTCAAGTAGTATTTGGAAAAGATATAAGTATATTGAAGTATCTTGTAACTTCATCTTTTAAACTTATATCTAGTAAATGATTATCTTATGCATGTCAAAGATTTTCAGAAAAACGTTGAGACAAGGTTAGATATATGAGATCACCTTGCAACGATAATTTTATACAGTTATAAACTGGAACTCTGTGTATATTATGCATGGAAGAGGACTTCCAAGATTTTGAAAAGTATATATGTATATATACTGAATATTTTGCGACTTCATCGCATTAAGATATCAAACTTGGTTCATTTCTTCTTGACCAAGACTTTCATGAGTACTATGAGAATGCTCATATATTGTAAATCATTATACATATTATTTTGGTGGGCTTGTTGCTCACCCTTGCTTTCTTCTTTCATCACACAACATCAGATAGACAAGATGAATAGGACCAAGCTTCTAATTCGCAAGATACCAGGAAGCGTTGATGCCGCCGTAGCTGAGGTAGGAGCTACCAATAGGCTAGGTTTTCAACTATTGATAAACCAGACTTATGTATAATATGAATTATAATAATGGCAAAGAAATATAAATTTATTCATAACCTTCTTGAGGTGTAATGACCTATTATGTGGAATAAAATGACTTGTGTTATTTTTTTGGGTATTCATCTCTGAGACTATAACTTGCGGTGTGTGTGTGTGTATATTGTGGGGTCACAGTACGCAGTAATTGGTTGATTGTTAAGATTAAGTGTTGTTAAGGGATATGGAACTCGTGACAACCCGAATCCTCGACCCCGGATTTGGGGGTGTTACATTTTCCCTGCAGCTCTGTCTAGTCACCAACACCACCCTCAGGAAATTGATGTTTTTATCCACAACCTTCTTGTATATAAAATGGTTGAAATTTAGAGAGACTCTCAGGACTTCTAGAAAATCATCAAATTCCTTGTCAAGGCAAGGTCCCTCAACTGCCATCTTGAGTTTATCAAAACCAACATCATCTTTAGTTTGACTTGAAATTTGGCTAGATTTTAGCTTAGACTCCATTTCCCCCTTAGTCTTGATAACATGCATAGTTGAAGGTTGAGGGATTTAAGTCCTAACTTGTTGAGGTATTTCCTGAAGAGACACATTCAAAGCACCCATAATAGCTCCCGGTGACACTGAATTCTGCATCTGTAAGTATTTGTAGGAGTCTATAAGGGACTTGATGTCCTGTTGTTGACTTTGAACAAGAGAGGTAAGTTGTGAAACTTGATATGGCATGTGTTGGAGGCTTGGAGATCTGTTACTTGCTGTTGAAGAGACTGAATTTGTAGATTTGTTAAAGTAGAAAAAGCTGGTTGTGAGCTTGCTGCAAAAGAAGTGCCAAATGAGTTTTGTACTGCAGTCCTTATCTCCTCCATAACCAAAGCAGAAGGCTCATATCTAGGCTAAACCTGGAAATTCATTCGTGTCGTATACTTTCGTGTCGTGTATTTTCGTGTTTCGTGTACTTGAATGCCAAACACAAAACCGACATGTTTAGCGTTCATGACATCCGTGTTCGTGTACTTGTACTTTCATTTCGTGTTGTTTCGTGTCGTGTATGTTGTGTTAATTGAATATTAAGATATATTAAATTTAATATTAAAATAAATTAAAATATAAGATTTTTAGATAAAAAAATTATATAATATATGAAAAATATATATTTAGATCTCAATTCTATAAAATATAATGAAATCAAATAATATTTTAATAATAAACATGCATACATTTATTATAATTCTACATATATTTATAAAAAAATATTAAAATTTAATTATAATAATTATTTATATCGTATACTTCGTGTCGTGTCGTGTACTCGAAGGTTAAACACAAAACCGACACTAAATCTTGACCGTATACTTTCGTGTTCGTGTACTTTCGTATCGTGTACTAAAAATGCAAACACAAACACTAAATTTTCATGTCGTTTTGTGTCATGTAAGTCTTGTCGTGTCCAAAATTATCGGGTCTATATCTAGCAGAGTATAATTGATCCATTTTGACCCTTGTGTGATTGTTATTGGTGATTTGTGTCTGGTTCACATTATGCAAAGCTATAAATTATTTCCAAAGCTTCTTGATCTTGTCTTCAACTGGTATGAGAGAGAGATTGAAGCTTGTTTAAGAATCTTATGTACTTGGTCTTCATGTCATTTAGAGTTGGCATCAATTCAGATATTCAGTTGTTCACTATTTTCTTGACTTGACCATGATGTCCATCCAGAGTATTTTCAGTGGCCTTTCTAATGAAGTTGAAAGCCTTGATTTGAGACTTGTAGACCTCTATGATTGTATCATATACTTGCTGGGGAGTAAGTACCTTGGCATTGCTTCCAAGTTTGGTTAGGTAATCCTCCCTGAATTTTTCCAATGCTTCCTCCATATTAATGGAATATTATTTGGAGAGCCAAGCATCTATATTTTTATCCGTCTCAACCTCATCCACAATCTTCTCATGCTATTTCTCCACCTCTTCCCTATAAGTGAAAATGATTTCCTGGTAATCTTGATTTGACATGTTGGAGGTGAGCAAGTTCTGAGCAATATTTGCAAAACCTTCAATCTGGTCTACCAGCATTTCATCCATTGTTTGGGTTGGTGTTTGAGAGTCTTTCACCCATTGGGATAGGATGTGTGATGGGTGTGTAGAGGTTGAGGGTTGGTTGTAAGTGTTTGAGGTTGATGGGATAGAATCGAAAACTATGCCTGTGACAGGTGTCACAGTTGAACTCACAGTGGGAACTGTGGTTATGACAATATGTTGTTCACTAGTAGAGTGAACATCCATTGGAATTGAAGGTGATTTGACCAGGTTACTTTCATGTACCATGGCCTCAAACCCTTGTCCCATTTGCAAGGGACTATCACTTGAATGTGTTGGACAACTTGCCTCCCCAATAGTTGGATCATTGGCAATTGAACTCCTAGCTTCAATTGACAAAGCAATGTCAGCTAGGGTTGTGAGGGGAGTTGTTTTTACATGAGAAATCTTCAATTGAATTTGAGCGGATTTGAGTAGCTCCCCCTCAAGAGTACTACCCTCAAACCTATCAGTTTGTGAAGATTGTTGTGCACATGAAGGTGCATTTGTAACTTGCATAGGATCTTCAGTAAAAAATGATGAAACCCATGTATTTGTGATGGTGTCATCAATGTCTACCTCAGCATGTAGCCTCTCACCATCTAAATTTTGTACCTGAGTGGCTAGCACAGTTTCTTAACATGTGTCACTTGATTTTGGCAAGGCTTGAGCAGAGAATTCAAGCCCCTTATTGGAAGATGAAGAAATTTGAGAAATTAGGCGAGTGAGCTCAGGTATGAGTGTTGGCAACTGTCCTTGAATGAATGAGGGAGTTTTAATTGATGTGCTCTTAGTGTGTGCGCCAACCATATGACTTCTTTCACCCTCTTGAAAGTGCTCAAGAGGGGGTGCATACTCTTTACAAGATGCATTAGGGAGAATGCTTGTTTCAATAGTGACATCTTGTTGAAAAGGTGCCACTAGAGTCTGTTTTTCCCCTTTGTTACAACTGCATCTTTTTGAGAAGATGCAGAGGTGGCCATTTGAGTGGTCATCTCAACCTTCCTTTGCTTCTTTGGCTTTCTGACCAAGGGTGACTCAATTTGTATTTAATCCTCACGACCCTCACTAACAACTACCAAGGGTGTTTGTTTTCTCTTTTTTTTACTAACTTCACCCTATTGAGAGGATGAAGTAGTTGGTTTTTTAGCAGCTAATAGTTTTGAAGAAAGGGTCTCAGTTGTGGAAGGCCCCTGTATGCTATCCTATTTGGAATCTTCTACATGTGTAGTAGCCATAGTTGTACTAGATATATCACTTGTTGTCATATTAGGCATAGGGTAAGGATAAGTTCTAAATTTCTCTAACATGAAATCAGTGACATTTAGAGTTACATTTACCTGATTCTTTGTAGTTAGTGAACCAAATAGGACTTTGGACACCTGTTTACAAATGCCTATTTCATTTCTATCTATACCATCTTGCATGTGAATATCAGCTACTTTATGATTTAAAGTGGACATTATGAATCTAGGAAATAAAATTTCTTTAAATCTACTTACCAAGAGCATTGTTATATTGGTACTCAATTCTTCCAGGATCATGCTTCCAACATTCATGTGTCTGTTGTAGGCAATGAAATGCACCAGCTTTTGCACCATAGTAGAAATGTTTTTATAGGCAGTTTTTCTGCATGTGAATGTCCTTATGATCGATTAAAATGAAGGACCATTCTCTCCTCAAGTTCTTCTTGTTTAGCCTGACCATATCATTTTCTCACTATAAGTAATGTAGTCCATAAACTCATCCAGTTCTTATGTTGTTGGTGCCTCCACCGTGTTGTCTGTAGGAATACCCAAGGTTTTGTTGATATCATCAGCATTGAATTCCACAGATACATGCATTTAACCACCAAGGATACTGCTTAATTTTCATGGACAATTATGTTGACAATAACAGTGTTCCAGAATTCATGCAACACATCCAGGTATAGCACAAGGTTTGCAGTCCAAACCCCTGAGAGATAAGATTCAAAAAGAAATTTGACAAAGCACTTGAAGGAATCAGGTGTTTGGTATGCATCCACAAAGGCTAAGTAGTTGGTTCCATCTTTGGGAATGATAGCTCTAACGTTGTTGGCAGCCATTGAAGAGTTTGAGTTGGAATGGGTAAGAGTTTTTAGGAAGAAAAAGCTTGAAACGGTAGAGAATGGTGAAAATTTGCAGAAATTAGCTCAATTGAGATCTCGAAAGCGTAAAGAGGGGTTGTGTCGAGATGTTTGGGTATATATAGGATATAGATGTGACTTTTCGAGAAGTAAATAATAAACGGTTGGTATTTGCTTGTGGACAAGTCACATGACCTATAAAGAACTCATGTTAATATATCACTTTCCTGACTTTTATCGAGAACTAGATAGTGACTTATCGAGATGTTGTACAAATACCCAGTTTGTCCTTATTAGACTAAGTTATTCTAATTGATATTGAATAAATCAATATAAAATTAGAATTGATTTTATATCAAAAGTATTTCACTGAAATAATTTATTAAATTATTCTAGTTGTGAGTTATCGAGAAGTCTAAAATTTGAACTTGTAGAGAACTCCATATTGATAAGTATATCGAGATCTCTATAATACTTATCGAGAAGTCGCAAAGAGGCTTGTCGAGAAGTCTACGAGAAGTCATGGAAAAGAATTATCGAGAACTCTGTCGAGAAGTCTCAAAATGACTTGTCGAAAAGTCATTTAGACTTGTCGAGAACGCAGTTCTCTACATACTTTTGTTCTTTCTCATTTATGTCTTACATTAATTTCACATATTGAAAATGTGAATTAACATTTAGACAACTTTTCTTAGAATTAGAAAAATTCCAAGTTAAATTTTATTTTAGAAAAATAAATATACAGAATTCTGAAATATTTATACATCATATTTCAGTTAATTCCTAATTAAATCGAATTCATTTTGATTTATCAGGAATTAATCTGCTGGAACACATTAGCTAAGTTCTTGTCTTTAGGATGAAGGATTTAACATACCAATTTCACCTACAAGTCTAGTGAAAGTTGCTTCATTTAAAGGTTTAGTGAAAATATCGGCTAATTATTTTTCTGTTGGTACAAAAATAAGCTCAATAGTACTATTTGCAGCATGTTCTTTAATAAATGGGACCTTACATTAATGTGCTTAGTTCTAGAATGATTAACTGGATTAGCCACAATTGTAACAACCCAAATCCGGGGTCAAGATTTGGTGTCACGAAACAATCTTTACGTAAAATAAAAGAATATTCAATTAACCCCTTGAATCCGGATCGTTTACAGGTTATGGTATGAAACAAGAATCTAATCTTCTACAAATTATAACAACTAAAATACAAATGGAAATACCTTTGTACTAATTCTCTTATTATATTCCTCTAACATCTTCGACCTCTTGCAACGGTGATTTTTCTAACTTCGGCTGTCAATCAAAACTATTCACTTTTATCCTTATCTGTTTCTGGCAGAAATAAGAATTTACAAAGTAAGAGTGAGCCAAAAATGCCCAGCAAGTATATAATTTGAGTTTCAAGCATTAATATCAAAAGAAAACTTCCAGACAAAATCTTAAAACAATTTTAAACAATTCTATTCTTTTAAGTGAGTTGAGCGAATAAACGTTGGCTGTCACCAGCTTTTAACTATAAATTCAAAAATGACAAGCGATTCCCCGATTCATCTCCTGAATCAGGGTTCTGTCCGATTTTGGATTCATGAAAACCTTTCGAGAGAGAATGCCGTTAATGGCGATCAACAACAAATTAGACTGGACACTAGTTCGCATCTATATTCTGCTGATCGGTCAGAATATAATGCAGATCTATATCTCATATATAGATCCAGTCGGGTCCCCAGGCACTACGGCCCATCTCGAGGCACCAGTCATCGCGCTCCTCAGGATTAAGACACACTTAATCCCCAAAACATCATCATTATTCAGCCCATGGAATATTTTGATGTCAAATCATTTTGAAGTCAAAACATCCCAATTTAGGGTTCGCAAATAACCCGAAAGAATGGGTATTTGCTCAAGAGAGCAATCGAATTATAGGAACAAGAATAAAAGAACATGCATAATCAGAGTAATTGCAGCGAAATGTAAAACATTTAACTATTCTGAACTTAGAATAGGAATGAATAAATATTTGCAGTATTTTAAAAGAAAAATCAAGAATACTTGCAGTATTTAAAAGAAAATCAAGAATACTTGCCTCGATAAGCTTTAACCACTATTATCGATTGACTTTTGAATTGCCTTGAACATTTGGCTTTATCATCAGACCACTATCCTATTCTAGCTATGATTTCCACGCACAAGTCCTTCGCTTGAAACTTCGTTGATCTCATCGACTAATCACTAGATCGTTCCTAGTCCAATGTCAAATCTCGGGTCTTCCGACTAGGACCTACAGGGTTAAAATACCATAATTCAGATAATCGCTTAAGCTCAACTCACAACCACTATCACTTCTACCCACGCGATTTCATAACCCAACTTATATTTATATGTATTATTAAAATACACATAGCAATTAGGGTTCACATCTTCAGAGCTCGGTTCGGTATTTATTTTCGGAAAACACGTATATTTGTTGTTTTGAAAATAGGGTAATTGATTATTCACAAAACATCTTGTCACGTCACATAAGTAAGTTTCGTAAAATTTAATTATATATCCTTGTTCAACGTCTCCGATAATTAAAGGTTGCGTTCCCGTATTTTTGGAATTAATTTCCCGAAAATCGGGCAGCATCTCCTTTGTTTACCAGCCTGCCCGTCGAATAATTCGACGTCAAATTCACAATACAACAACCAATCCAATTTCAAATTCGCAAGTCCCAACCACCGATACATTTTCATTATTTACAATTATTTATTATTATTCATTTTTTGTTTCGATATTTATTTCATAAACTAATGTTAATTTTTTTTATTTATAATTTATAATTTAGAACTCAGAATTAATTCATCATGGTCCACCGTCGACTCGCCGAAGCTCATCGTCGACGGCGGTAAAATTCGTCGGTACCCATTAAATTCGGGTTTCCATACGAATTCCACCAATTTAGATGATTTCCCGCAACATAAATTTTTTATTTCACAAATATTAATCAATTATTTTTCTGCAGAAATAAAAATTTTAATCAGTAAAATAAAATAAACAATCGAGCCAACACACTGCACTGGACACGCGCCCCACGCGCCAAACAACATATCGCACAGATGGAAACAGACAGAAACTATGGCCGAAAATACCAGAATTAGGCGGCGATACTGCCCCTCCACCACCGCAACACACACAGAATACAACACGTACACACACATGACACAACACACACACATGACACAACATCCACACATACACAGGAACATATATATATATATATATATATATATATATATATATAGAATAAATAGAAGCAAGCCGAAGTACACAATCAGAACCAACCGGAGAGTAATCGGTGGCGACCGGAACCGCGGGAAAAGAGAACGGGAAAGAGAGGGAAAGAGAGGAGGAAGAGATATGTGAAGAAATTAGAGAGGGAGAGATAGAGAAAATCGAGAGAGAGAGAGAGAGGTAACATCGAGATTGGAGAGAGAGATGTGGATGTGGTAAAGAATAGAGAGAGATAATGAGAGAGACAACAGGGGGTGGGGGAATTTTGGGGTAGAATTAGGTTTTTATTATTTTATTTATTTTTATTTATTTTTTCTTTTTCTTGTCTTATTTGTTACATATTTAACAATATTATGATATAATTTGCAAATAACGGTAACTCAAAATATCGTTTAAAATAATTTTTAAATTTTTATAAATATTATGAAACAAATAAAACATCAATTTCGTAATTTTTAAAGTATTTCTGAATTTAATACAGAATTTACACTTAAATGTGATCGGAAAATCATTTAAAGATAAATGATCAATAAAATATTGATTTCTAAATTTTATAAACTCCTAAAAATAATAAATAACATTATAAAGCAACAAAAAAAATTTAGAAACAATTTTAGCATTTATGAAAATAAATATTCAATAAAAATTATTTTTTTAAAATAAAATAAATTTATACAGCTCCATAAGTAATTATAAAATTAATCTTCGCATCCAACAAATCACAAACAATTTATGATACAGCAACACAAGGCTGCCAGAACCATCACATATCTTATTTATTTAATAATTTGATAATTACATTTACACATCAGATCTGAAAATAGGTTACTTAGCCGCAAAGTAACTAAAAGACGATACGATTTTAATACCAAATTTGGATAATTATCAAAACAGAGCTTCCTATAAAATACTTTATACGAAAATAAGGTAATAATGTCTCGCCTTTTGAGAATACGAATTTTTATCGAACTATAAAATGATTTGCGTATCGAAAATTTCACACCGGGACTCGTACAGGTCAAACCGTACCCCGAATTGAAAAAGTCAAAACACGGAAAGTGTTCAGAATTATCAGATTATGTTAGGAAGGAGTTTTTGGAAGAGTTTCGGGTTGTAAAAACGCAAAAACGGTTGAAGTGAGACGATTTCTGATTCTAAAAAGTAATTTTATAATCACGTAAAAATAATCATTATTAATTCTATAAATTCTTATAAAATCATACAACAATCAAAAAATTACCAGAAAAATATCAAAATTTTCTATATTTAATTCTGGCTAATTAAAAATTAAAATATCTAAATTTTATCAGAAATAAACATCCAAATATTAATATCAATTATCAAACAATTCACCAAAATTCACATAAAATCACATAATAATTACTTATTGATAAAAATAATTACATAATATTTCTCAGACGTTACATCCTTCCCCCCTTAAAAGGATCCTGTCCTCAGAATCATGCTAAGGAACATCCCACGATGTTTTCCAGGTGTCTTACTTAAAATTTCTCGGAACTCATCACTTTAATCACCATTCAACGGTCCCCTACCGTCATCCAATTTATCAGTTGCTCATGCAACCCTTAACTCAATCTTTACTTCACACATTTGGAGCTAAATTAATCTTCGTAGTCAAATACACATGAATGTCTTATAAACTCATTATACATGTGACAACAAAACCAACTCATTCACAATCGTTCTACCTATCTCATTGTCTCAAAGGACTAACTTAATTCACACTAATCTTCTTTCTGTCTAATTCCAATAATTCGTGTTCATGAACTTTCTATTTTCACTGATTGTTCTACTCTACTTTTCATGTCTTCTTCTTTTCGGTTAGCCTGACCTATATGGTTTCCAGTGGCATTCAAGAATCTCTAATCGGTTTCTTACACTTTCTATCTGTTTGTGCCCGGTATGCTGAGCTCATGGCGTCTTATATTTAGAAACACTCCAAATCTATTTCAAAAACTAAAAGTAAAGGAAAATTTCGACAATTGCATTTAACTCACCACTTTGTGGTATACTTCAATTTCTTTCAATCACTATCAAGTATATTCATTGAGCGAGAATCTGTTACTATCTGAAAGGAAATATTAATTTGGAACGGAATGAATCATAACTTTATTCAAAATCCGGTCTCTTGGTACTAATACTCATTTTATCGTCGTATCAAATTAGATACCAATACGAACTTTGATGCTCACAACGTCCCATACTGAAGTCAACATCAATCATCTGTATTAATACTACCTTTGATATCTAACAACAAAGTAAGTATCAGCATAACCCAGAAGACGGATCAAAACCTATTCTTCAAATTCCAACTTTTTCACTTCTTTTAACCATTTCCCAACAATATTAATGGTAGTCATTGTTAGGTCCCAATTTGTTTGTAGAAGGGGGTTGAATGCAAACAATACCGTTTAATCAGAATAAAATGCGGAATAAAATTGTGAAACAAAATTCAAGTTAAATAAAACTTTTATTAAACTTGAAAGGTGTTACAACTACGGTATCGGTTACAAGGGATTAATCTCAAATCAATTATTACAAATCTAGAATAAATTCGACATGAACTTTTTCTATTTTTGTAATTAAAAGATCAAATGCTAAATGCGATTTGAGATTAAGTTCTAGGGATTTTAATCCGCTAGATTGATACACAAGAACAAGATAAATATTTCTAGTTGATTGGATTTAACTTTACAATTTAGAAATTTAATCTTGAAGAAAAGCAGATGAAAAATAAAATGTTATGCTTTTGTTTTCTGCTCCTTTTTTTTCTTGTGTGTTCTGTTTGATTGGATTCTGTTAGTGTTGATCAACAAAAGTCTTCTGCTGCTTTTATCAAACACCGAACTGAAAAATGTACTGGCATGACAATCTCTTTGGCCAGAAAGACTTTCGGTATGACAATATTTACAACTAGCAAGACAATCAAAATGAACTAGCAAGACTTTCGGTATGACAAATTGTCATATTAGTTCAAATAAATTGTCTTGCTGAAATAATAACAGATTTTAATCTAAACAAAAATTCTAATAAGACAATTAAATGTATTGGCATGACTTTCGGTATGACTATCAATTGTCATACCGATTGTCATACTAGTTCAAATGAATTGTCTTGTTTTGAATTTAAGCAGATTTTAAACCAAATAAAATCTTGTAAATCCTCAATATTAATTCTAAATTAATTAATCAATTTAATTCAATTAATCAATAGATTAATCTTTGCAGATATAATTTATTTTCTTAATTAAATTATATGACTTAATTAATTAATAGAGAATTAATACTAACCCTGAGCAGCATCCATTCTTCTGACAATCTTCTGAAAATCACTGAGACTTATGAATCAATTCCGTCACTTCAATGCTGACACTCGATGTACTGTCTGGTTCATGAGTGACTAACTTCCGTGACGTTTCTTCATGTCTTGACTTTGATACTCTGATTAAATCCTTGTAATAAATGATACCCTGACGAGATCTCTGTCACTTGATTAAATCCACGATCTTGATTTATATCACTGAGGCATGATCAAATTCTTGAACTTCTTCCAGTGAATCTTCAAGTCTGCAGATGAACAATGTTTCTTTATCCTTTGACAGATGTTACTTTGTGAGATCTCTCTGATGATAGATCCACTATTTACTTATTACATTCTTATTTGAGTTGAGTTAAATCCTCGAATAAACGAATAGGCTATGACATATGTCTTTCAATCTCCCCCTATTTGCTTGTTAGACAATAACAACAAATACCTAGAGGATAACTCAACTAACAAATAAGAAAAAGATATAAACAGTAATGCAAAGTAAATAGCAGAAAAGTTCTGGATTATATTTAACATTTTCCAGATTCCAAATGAAATTTACAAGTGAATACAAGATAGATGTTCCTCTAGCCTGAACATATAACTACATTAGACTATCTTGATTCATAAAGCTCTAATCATATTACATTGAGTTTTGAGCTAATTGACTTCAGTTGTCTTCTCTTCTGACTTCACCTTCTTCTAAATCTTGAAGCAATTCCTTGTCAAAGACACGATCCTTTTCTGAAGTGAAGCTTGCTGGTCTGACTGGTTGAACTCCAATTGACTTCAGCTTATTCTTGATCTGATTGTACCTTTTAATATTCTTTTCACAATAAGCTTGAATCAAATCAGCAGCTTGAGTCTTCAACATGGATGAGTATCCAGCAGTTCTTAAATGATGTTCCATCCAGACCAGATGCTTAGTTGAGTAGTCTTTAAGAGATTGTACATCTAGCTGACAGATTTGAAGACAATCAGACTTAAAGAATCTCACCTGATGAGGATTGTTGACCACTTGAGGACTAGCCCTGCTGGCAAACTCTTTAAGCCTTTCTCGAAGAACTTCATTCAATTCTGAGCTTCTTTTGACTTTGTTTAAAAGAACCCAAATCTCTGACAAAGAACGATTCTCAAATAGATGAAGTGACACCTTGAAAGATCCTTCACTCTGACAATATATAAAAATGCTCATCTCATTTAGGGATCTATCAAAAGCAGCTGTGATCCTTGAGACTTCAGTCTTGATAGCATTCATGTACATGTCATTGTTAGGATTTGAGATTTCCAGCTTGTCAAGAAGATGTAGGAACTGCCTATCATTGTTAGTGCTCAGCTGAGGCATATCAAGTACTCTCCTAGCTTCATCCCATTTTTCACCAATCTTCAGTCTGACATCTCTTCTCCTTTCTTGAGCCTTAATGTCATGAAGACGTTGCTTTTGAAGAGTTTCTGTTCTTTGAATGTCTTTCCTCATGTCAATGATCTGAGAGACCTTCTTGAGTTCAGCTTCTTTTCTTTTCATCTCTGACTGCTCCTTCTGAAATTCTTTCTCAAATAGAGGATCCACTTGAGCTTCTTCTTCCCATTCTCCAAAATCACTTTCCTCTTCAGCTTCAAATAACCCATCTTTATCTTCCTGAACTGGTTCAGTGGGAATGTCAAAAATATCAAAGTCATCATGTTCTCCACTGTAGTAGACATCATCAGCCTTTCCTTTGTTTCCAGCAGAGGTATCTTTTTCCTTCCCTTTGGCACTACTCCCTTTCTTCTCCCCCTTAGTTGAGGGATCCTCTTCTGACCTTCCTTTGGAACCTCCATCACCTCCAGAGCCTGATCCTCCACCAGACGGTCTTTCAAAATAAGTTCTTTGTTCTTCATTAGGGCAATGAGAATTCTTGATCATGAAATATAGGTGCTTCATCCCTTCATTGAGATGTTCCATGCCCGTCTCTATCTTTAGAAATCTTGAGGAGTCCAATGAATGATTCATCTCAACGAGGTCTTCAAGAGAAGTCATTCTTGTATGTAGAGAGCAGAAGTTGGATATGTCATCAGCTGATAAAGTTGGAGTGTCCTGAATGGAATTGAGCTTTGGTATTACAGTGGTCTTGAGATCTGAGATGTCATTCCTTATGATTGCCAGCTGATTGTTGACAGAGGTGGAAGAAGAAGATCGTTCAACCACTTGTGCTTTGAATGCTTGAGCTTCAGCTTGACTTTTAGCAAGTTCTTCTTTTAGAGCAGCAATTTGAGCTAACAGGTTTTGAGTATCTGTGTCTGTGTGTGCTCTCACCTGAATTTCACTCGTGTTTGGTTCACTCACCTCACGTGCTTGTGTTTCTCTCAATATAATTGCTCGTGAGGAGTCTTCCTGTTGCTGTTCTTCTGTACCTGCAGTAAAAATCACCCTAGCCTCTTCAAGAGAGGTCAGTGGTGGTGCAATGGGAATTCGCGAGTCCCGATCCTCAGTCAAACCTATCATTTCATGTGAAATAGATGTCTGAATTGCTTCAGGGATAGATTGACCGAGTTGCCCTCCACTTTCTCCAGATAAATCTGCGAGTGGAGAATCCCGTGAGGGAGCCAGAGGTGTTTGATCTGGGAGGGGAGAAAATGACTCTATTAAGGATGGCGGAGAGTCAGATTTTCCCTCTGAAGCATGTGACTGCTCTTCTGCCGTAACTATGGCAGGCACTGTAACCGACTCTACGTGCACTCCTTGCTCTGTGTCCTGAGTATGATCTGGGGAAGTGTATGGTTCCATTGTGAGTAATGGAATTGTGCTTGACTCAGTACAAGATGCCATGGCCCTATGGCGAATTTCAATAGATGCATCCTGTTGAGAGAATGCCTCTAGTAACTGTTCATTGGCCATTTCAAAGTCTATGTCCTATTGGGAGGACAAGGATGGGCTTTCAGATGCCTCAGAATATGTTCTTCTTTTCTTAGGAGGAGGCAGAGCTGAGGGTTCACTCATATTTAACAATGCACTACTTCCTAGTAATCTTCTGGGTAACATTTTAGACAGTGGGGGAGAGGTTGAGATAGAATATGACTTTGTGTTTGGCTCTATGACCTGGGATTGAAGCTGTGGTTCTACAACTTCATGGTCAGCCCTATCAACCACTGGGGGTCTTTCAACAGAAGTAGGAAGGGAGTGAGAGCGAGGAATTACTACCTGTAATGGAAGAGCATCTGATGTTGGAGGAGCCTGGGTGGCTTGAACCACTGGAGGTTGAGGTTGCTGTTCATGACCGGGAAGATTGAAAATAGGTAAAGGAATATAAGTGGCCATGAAAGCAGATACAAGTACTGGAACTTGCATGAATTTGAAGGTTGTGTCTTGGCGAGTGTAAATCTTTTTGCTAACTGGAGGGGGTTCGGTTACTGCAGAGTTAGCAAAAAGGGCTTTGTGTTCAGGTGTGAGAAGATGATCTGCTATAAGCATGAGAAAACGAGCATAGTAACATGATACCCTACGATTTGTAGAATGATCACGTAAAGCAGAAGTTAGACGTCTCAAGAAAATGGGAAAAAGTAGTTTACCAAAATTGATCCTTTGATTGAAAACAACCGCAAGACCAATATACTGCAGAGTGGAAGTGATGTTATGAAAATTGGATTTTGTGCAGTTGGCAAACACTTTGGAAAGTGTATCGAAGAAAATATCCCATTCAGACACCAAATTGGATTTAGAAAGTTTGGTTAAATTGATCACCCCCTGATAGTGAATAGCATGGAAAAAATTTGTGATATCATTTTCAGAGGGTAAATTACAGAAATTGTCTAGTGGAAAATTTAACGCACGATTGACGACTGTTTCATCAACTACATACTGTGTGTTTGCGACGGTGAATGAAAAAGATTTTGAATCATCGGCCACAGTAGAGGTTGTGCAAATCAGTCTAAGAAGATCGACATTTAAAATCACATTTGATTTTATAGCAGAGCTAACAATCGAATGGTCATTTAAAAATCTAATCCAAGGCTTAAATTTTTCAACATCACATTTTTCCGGATTAAAATAACCAACCTGATTATGCGCGACAATTTGGAAATTGAGAGCCATTTAAAATAATAATAAGACACACACTTTCAGAATTTTAAGAATAATATTAAGAAAATTTGAATTAATTAAATTAATTCAATAATTCGAATTAAATTAATTATATTCGAAAAATTTAGACAGGAATGTATCTCGTTAAAATCCTTAACTCACAAACACAGTTGAAAAACCCAAAAGACACAAATCAGAAATTAAAATTAAAATTTAAAAATAACCAAAATAAATAAATAAAATAAAAAACAGAAACTTATTTTGATTTGTTTTTGTTTTTTTTTTAACAAAAATCCAACAGCACCTCTGTATATATATACTTGTATGTATATATCACAGAGTGATGAATTGGTATGCTGAGTAAGAACTCGAGCAAAGGAGAATCAAATGGCAGTTTAGTTTGATTTTGATCGAAGAGAGAGAAGAGAGAAAAGATAACTGTTGGAATTTGAAAAGAGAGAAACTGAATGAAAATAAAAACACACATAAACGATTAAGTAGTATAACTGGTATGACAATCCGGGATTGTCATACCGATTGTCATACCAGGTAAAAAGAAAGAAAACAAATAAAAGAATAAATACTAAAATTATAACTGGTATGACAATCTGATAGTCATACCGATTGTCATACCAGTATAATAATAAAAGAAAAATAATTATATATAAGGTTTATAACTGGCAAGACAATTGATAGTCATACCGATTGTCTTGCCAGTATAAAACTGTACTGAATAACATAATAAACAAAATTTAAACTGAAATGACTTTCAGCAAGACAATTTCAATTGTCTTGCCGATTGTCATATCAGCTTTAAACACAGAAACACACATATATAAATATGTACTGGAATAAAGACTTATATAACTTAGTAAAAATATCAGAAAATATTTACAAAATAGTAAAACTGAAATACAGACCTATAATATTTACAGAAACAAAGACAATATATCAGAATTTATTATTTTTATTCTAAAAATAGATTTCTATTGAATTTTAGCAAATAAAATTCATAGAAAAATATTTTTAGAGAAAATAAAATATTCTGAGATATTTTAAATTAACAAGTAGGGAAAATAAAAACAGATAAGATAATATAAATTACATAGAAATAAGCAAGAAATATGATAAAATGATAAAATAAATTTGCAAATGAATTTTTCATTTATGAAAAATTCATTTGTAAATTCATTCAAGAACAGATCCCAGATATTAACCAAATTAATCACTAAAACTATTCAACATGCCCAATTTACCAACTAATCTGGTAAATGTGGATTCGTCAAGTGGTTTAGTGAAAATATCTGCTATTTGTTCTTCTGTTGGAACAAAAAATAGTTCAACAGTACCATTCATGACGTGCTCTCTAATAAAATGATACCTGATGTTAATGTGCTTTGTCCTCGAGTGTTGCACAAGGTTGTTGGTGATGGCTATTGCACTTGTATTGTCACATAAAATAGGAATTTTGTTCAATACAGAGCCATAGTCTCGTAGTTGGTTCCTAATCCACAAGATCTGAGCACAGCAGCTTCCAGCAGCAATATATTCAGCCTCGGCCGTTGAGTTGGAAACTGTTTGTTGTTTCTTGCTGTACCATGAGACTAGTCTGCTACCTAGGAATTGACAACTCCCTGAGGTGCTTTTCCTATCAACAACACTTCCTGCATAATCTGAATCTGTATATCCGACAAGGTTAAAACCAGATTCTTTAGGGTACCAAATACCTAGATTTGGTGTTCCCTTAAGATATCTTAAGATTCGTTTAACAGCAATGAGATGAATATCTCTAGGATCCGCTTGGAACCTTGCACATAAGCATGTAGCATACATAATATCTGGTCTACTTGCAGTAAGATAGAGTAACGAGCCAATCATACCTCTGTAGCTTGTGACATCTACCTTAATGGAGTTTTCACATGGTCCAAGCTTGACAGCTATAGTTGATGGAGTCCTTGCTGATGCAGAGTCCTCTAGATTGTACTTTTTGAGGAGTTCCTTGAGATACTTGGATTGACAAATAAATGTTCCATCTAACCTTTGATTTACTTGTAATCCAAGGAAGAACTTCAGCTCTCCCATCATGCTCATTTCAAACTTGCTGTGCATTAACTTAGCAAATCTCTTACAGAGATTATCATTAGTAGACCCAAATATTATATCATCCACATAGACATGGACTAATATAGTATCATTCTTATGTTTTTTAGAAAAGAGAGTTTTGTCTATGACACCTCTAACAAAGCTATTTTCAATAAGAAATTCAGAGAGAGTGTCATACCATTTTCTTGGAGACTGTTTGAGACCATAGATTGCCTTGAAAAGAAAGTAGACAAAATGCAAATGATCTGGATCTTCAAAGCCAGGAGGTTGCTCTACATACACCTCTTCATCCAGCTTCCCATTCAGAAAGGCACTCTTGACATCCATTTGATAAACTTTAAAGTTTGAAAATGCTGCGAATGCCAGAAATATCCTGATGGCCTCAAGTCTAGCCACTGGAGCATAGGTTTCATCATAATCAATGCCTTCAGCTTGAGAATACCCTTTAGCTACCAGTCTTGCCTTGTTTCTTGTAACCACACCATCTTCATCTAGTTTATTCCTGAATACCCACCTAGTACCAACAGCTTTCTTGTGTACAGGCCTAGGTACCAGTTTCCAGACTTGTTGACTTTCAAACTGATTGAGTTCATCTTGCATAGCAATCACCCAATCTGGATCAGTCAGTGCTTCTTCAATTTTCTTAGGTTCCATCTCAGAAAGAAATCCTGAGAACAGACACTCATTTTGAGTAGCACGTCTAGTTCTGACTCCAACATCTGGATCACCAATAATCAACTCAAAAGGGTGAGCTTTATTCCAGACAGTCTGTCTTGGAAGATTTAATCTTGATGATTCGCCTTGAAATTCATTGTGATGTTGTGTCCTACTAGATGATCCTTCAGTATCTCCCCCTGAGTTGTTGCCATGTTGACTTGAAGATTCTCCGTCAGTAGCAGTGGTATCTTCATTGTTGCCAAAGTTTCCATCACTATTACCTTGAGTATCATCATGATTAACAGGTTCTTCACCAGCAACAACCTCAGGTTCTTGACCATGTTCTGATTCTGAATCTGACGTATCATCAAACTTCAGTTTCTTAGAAGGATCTTCAGTTTGGATACTAGGGAGTTTAGTGTCATCAAATGTAACATTGACACTTTCAGTTACTTTGTGTTGATCAATGATATACACTCTATATGATCTTCTTCCATATCCAACAAAAATACCCTCATATGCCTTTGCCTCGAACTTACCACGACGATCATCTCCATCCTTGAGCACGAAGCATCTGGCACCAAATACATGAAAGTATTTGATAGAAGGTTTCTGTTCATTCAAAATCTCATAAGGAGTTTTCATGAAGTCTTTGTTGATTAGAGTTCGATTCTGAGTATAACATGCAGTATTGACAGCTTCAGCCCAAAAGTACATTGGAAGACCTGATTCACTTAACATCGTTCTTGCAGCTTCAATCAATGTACGATTCTTCCTTTCTACCACTCCATTTTGCTGAGGGGTTCTAGGAGCTGAAAATTGTCTGGTAATCCCTTTGTCTGTACAGAATCCATTGAGAAGTGCATTCTTGAATTCTGTCCCATTATCTGACCTTATTGCTCTAACAGGGACGTTAGAATCTAACTCAATCATCTTGATATGATCAATCACAACTTGTGGTGTTTCATCCTTAGAGTGAAGAAATAAAACCCACGTATACTTGGAATAATCATCAACTATCACAAGACAGTAACACTTCTTTGACATTGAAAGGATATTAACTGGACCAAATAAATCCATGTGGAATAATTGCAGAACACCAGTTATGGAAGATGTGTCAGTGCCTTTGTGACTTGCTTTCTTTGACTTTCCTTTCTGGCAAGCCTCACATAGTCCTTCTGGAGAGAATTCCAGCTGAGGCAGACCTCTTACCAATTCTCTTTTGACAAGAGAATTCATTGTTTTGAAATTGAGATGAGAAAGTCTCTTGTGCCATAGCCAACTCTCATCTGACGATGCCTTTGCATAGAAACAATTGACTTCAAGATTGCTTCCAGAGTTCATGTCAGCTACGAACAGATTTCCTTTCCGGATTCCCATTAAGGAGGGTTTTTCACTTTTCTTGTGCAGAATCTGACACTTCAGCTTGTCGAATAAAACATTGTAGCCGTTGTCACAGAACTGACTAATGCTAAGCAGATTATGTTCAAGTCTTTGCACAACATATACATTTTCAATGATAACATTTCCAGCTAGCAAACAGCCATATCCCTCCGTTAAACCTTTGCTGTTATCTCCAAAGGTAACCGTTGGGCCAGCTTTCTCAACCATATTTGATAGCAGGGCTCTATCTCCGGTCATATGTCTTGACGATCCGCTGTCAAGAATCCACACTACCGGTTGTACCTGTTTAATGCCCTGCAATACAAATGGATTAGACCTTCTTCGGAACCCAAGCTTGGCTGGGTCCGGCATACTTGTAAAATTGGCCTTTATCAGGAAAAACAACATTCTTAATTTTAATATTCTCAACGTTCTCAATGACTGAACATTTGACCTTGTGAACAGCCTTGACAAATTTCTGTTTAGGCTTAGGCACAAATGTCTCCTTTCTAGCTTTAGGAGGACTAGCAGTCTTAGACCTATCATGCTTTCTATTATTCACATGCTGACGAGGAGTAGTCTTATCATTAGAAACATGCTTACCATTAAAATAAGCAAACATCAGATTAAAAGCACAAGACATACAATCAGGAACACCACATGCTTTATGAGAAGGATTAACAATAGGCAACTTATGCATGGTAGACATGGCATTTGTGTTATCCAACTCATGTGTGTCTGAGTTAGTCTCAGTTGCTTTCACAACCTTGACTGGAACTTTTGACACACTTGACTTGGAGACAGCTTTCCCATTAGCATTATCTTCAGCACGGATTTCTTCTTGAATAATAAAAGAGGTCTCATCAAATGGTTCAGCAATTGATTCTTTATAGAGGGGTTCATCAACACCCTTAAGCACATGTGGTACTTCCCTGCCTTTAGCACAGACATGAGGAGGGGAGTTTATGCCTAATTTTCCAATAGCAGCATTGTAATCATAACCTATACCAGATGTTTGATTAACAGCTTGCTTATTGTAAAACTCTTTGGACTTCGAACAAGAATTAAAGTAAGCTTTAACCTTAGCCTCAAGACCAGTGATCTTGTCTTTAAGAATAATTTCAAGTTTTCTATAACAGTCAACTCTATTCTCTAGAAAAGACACTTGATCTTTTAATTTATCTTGATTAATGTGTACAAGTCTTAATTCATTGACCTCTTTCTCAAGGTCTTTGATTTGTTGATTTAACAATTCATTATCACGACGAGCACAATCTAAGAAACCTCCTAGATGATAAACTAATTCAGCATCAGTAAATTTTACCTCTTTTCTTGACGATGAGGTGCTTGCATCACTAGCCATGAGAGCAAGATTCCCAACTTCTTCATCTTCACTGTCAGTATCATCCCAGCTTCTTCCCTTTGCCAGGTAAGCCCTTTCAGATTTACTCTTCTGATTAGAATCGTAAGAGTTCTTCCTAGATTGTTTTGGCTTCCTGCATTCTGTGGCAAAGTGTCCCAACTCATTACAGTTGAAGCATCGAATGGTGCTTCGATCAACCATCCCTGTTTTATACCCACCACTGCTGGTGTTAGAGGATGAAGATCCACCTTTCTAGAATCTGTTGTAGTTGGACTTGTACTTGAACTTGGGATTCCTTTTGAATCTGACATTTGAGAATCTCTTGACAATCAGGGCCATTGACTCATCCTCCAATTGCTCTAGTTCTTCCAAGGAATAATAATCATCTCCTGATTGATTTATAGTAGGAGAATCAAATTCTGCTACTATCACATTATCTTCAACCTTGGAAGACTGTACCATTCTTTCTGACTGTTGAGATTGTTGTTGATATTGTGGTTGTTGTTGTTGTTCATCAGCTACTAGAGCAGTAGACGTGCTGACCACTCTTCCTTTCCCGTAAACTTCCTTCTGCTGAATCTGCTCCAACTCGTAAGTCTTTAACACACCATAGAGCCTTTCCAAAGAAATCTCACTCAGATCTCTTGCTTCTCTTATGGCAGTGATTCTATGTTCGAGATGAGTTGGCAGTGTTAAAAGGAACTTTTTGTTGACCTCCCTGATGGAATAGTATTTACCATTAATGTTCAGGTTGTTGATCAATTCATTGTACCTCTCAAACACTTCAGTGATTCCTTCCCCTGGATTGGATTTAAAGTATTCATACTCAGAGGTTAGGATTTCTAGTTTGTTCTCCCTAACTTCCTCTGTGCCTTCATTAATAATCTCAATAGTTTCCCATATATGTTTGGAATCTTTACAATTCATCACATGTCTATTCATCAGGGGATTAAGGGAATCTACTAAGATTAATTGAAGGCTAGCATCCAGGGAGGCTTCTTCTATTTCAGCAGGAGAGAAGTCCTCAGGATCCTTCACATAAGTTCTCGCTTTGGTGATCACCACATCATTTTCTATTATCTCTGGTTCAATAACCATAGGAATTTTTGGACCCTTCTTCAACACTTGCAAATATTTGGGATTAGCAACCTGTAAAAACAGTAGCATCTTCTTCTTCCACATAACATAATTTTCTTTATCGAAAAGTGGAATTTTAACGGTTCCAACTTTTTGTGTAGTCATTATAAATTTTTTAGTGAATAAAAAATTCAAGAAGTGAAAGAAACACAAAAGTCTAGGATCTAGATTTGTACGTTAATCAGAAGGCTCTGATACCAATTGTTAGGTCCCAATTTGTTTGTAGAAGGGGGGTTGAATGCAAACAATACCGTTTAATCAAAATAAAATGCGGAATAAAATTGTGAAACAAAATTCAAGTTAAATAAAACTTTTATTAAACTTGAAAGGCATTACAACTACGGTATCGGTTACAAGGGATTAATCTCAAATCAATTATTACAAATCTAGAATAAATTCGACATGAACTTTTTCTATTTTTGTAATTAAAAGATCAAATGCTAAATGCGATTTGAGATTAAGTTCTAGGGATTTTAATCCGCTAGATTGATACACAAGAACAAGATAAATATTTCTAGTTGATTGGATTTAACTTTACAATCTAGAAATTTAATCTTGAAGAAAAGCAGATGAAAAATAAAATGTTATGCTTTTGTTTTCTGCTCCTTTTTTTTTTCTTGTGTGTTCTGTTTGATTGGATTCTGTTAGTGTTGATCAACAAAAGTCTTCTGCTGCTTTTATCAAACACCGAACTGAAAAATGTACTGGCATGACAATCTCTTTGGCCAGCAAGACTTTCGGTATGACAATATTTACAACTAGCAAGACAATCAAAATGAACTAGCAAGACTTTCGGTATGACAAATTGTCATATTAGTTCAAATAAATTGTCTTGCTAAAATAATAACAGATTTTAATCTAAACAGAAATTCTAATAAGACAATTAAATGTATTGGCATGACTTTCGGTATGACTATCAATTGTCATACCGATTATCATACTAGTTCAAATGAATTGTCTTGTTTTGAATTTAAGCAGATTTTAAACCAATTAAAATCTTGTAAATCCTCAATATTAATTCTAAATTAACTAATCAATTTAATTCAATTAATCAATAGATTAATCTTTGCAGATATAATTTATTTTCTTAATTAAATTATATGACTTAATTAATTAATAGAGAATTAATACTAACCCTGAGCAGCATCCATTCTTCTGACAATCTTCTGAAAATCACTGAGACTTATGAATCAATTCCGTCACTTCAATGCTGACACTCGATGTACTGTCTGGTTCATGAGTGACTAACTTCCGTGACGTTTCTTCATGTCTTGACTTTGATACTCTGATTAAATCCTTGTAATAAATGATACCCTGACGAGATCTCTGTCACTTGATTAAATCCACGATCTTGATTTATATCACTGAGGCATGATCAAATTCTTGAACTTCTTCCAGTGAATCTTCAAGTCTGCAGATGAACAATGTTTCTTTATCCTTTGACAGATGTTACTTTGTGAGATCTCTCTGATGATAGATCCACTATTTACTTATTACATTCTTATTTGAGTTGAGTTAAATCCTCGAATAAACGAATAGGCTATGACATATGCCTTTCAGTCACTCTTTTCTTTCTACTCTAGACATCTGTCTCTAAATGGATCTTGCTTGGTTGGTAATTACCCACACTTCCATAGCTCATAATCTGTCATAACCAGAATTCATACCTTTGAAGTTGAGAATGCAGTTGCTATTTTTCCAACTATTCGCAAGCATGTCTTCAGGCGTTCAACTTGGTCTTCCTTAGTCCTTGAATTAACGAGGATGTTATCAATACAATCACACTATCCCCATACTCCCGGTACATTGTGTTCATTTAATTTTCAAACTTACAATTTTGTGATAATCGACGCGTAACTTCATACCTCTATTCTCTTTTTCCATGACCACTTTTGTGCACAGCGCAAAACACTCTTTATTTCATTATTCTTCCATTCCACATTTTTGAAAATTTCCTTCACTTATTATTTCATCCTTATTGAGTTATACGATACAGGGCTTTTGACACCAGCTTGACTCCGTGCAGCAACCAACGAGAAATTCTCACCTCATTCCTTGAGGTAATTTTGGTAAATCATTCATTAGAACCTCCGGGACTTTACTTTAGTTCTAAAGAATTCCATCTTGAGATTCATTGCAACATGCTTCTCCAATCGTTCACCATTAATATCTTTGTGTAATCTTTCCTGTTTACATACATTTTTAGAACGAATTCCTATCTCCAACTATCGGCATTTCACCTCATTCTTCTAACAGTTTTGGCACAACCGACGTTTCCTACTTGCATATATGTTGGATTATTTTATAAAAAAAATTTATCATCCTTTTAATTCCACTTTTTTTCTTTATTATTTCTCCATTCATTAATCATTATCTCTTTTAAATATAACAAATTTCCTTTTCTTGATAATATTAATATGTTCATCATTAGGTAAGTCATTTCTGAAGTTAACGCTAGAACGCAGGCTATTATTTATAATATTTAAATTCTTACTAACAGAATTATCGAATTTCATCGGTAGCTATTTTCTTAGCTTTGCTTAACGCATCACAGATCGCGTATTTGACTCCTCTTCATTGATTAACATCTCTTTTTCCCTGAGTTCACATGCAGACTTCGTCAATCTTCGTCTTACATTAATTGCTTGAATTTGCGAGCTTTTCACTATTTTACAGCAACTTCCATTCAATCGCCACTCGAAATGAGTATACCTTCAAGTCCTTCCTGAAACGTCATTATAAATGATAACATCTCTTCGTCTTGTCTTACACCTTCAGTTCTTACAAATATTCTTCTCATTCGCCTGTACCAACAATTTTCTGTTCCTCTTATTTATTGAGAAGGGCGTACTCTTCTGGATAAAACCTCGCAGATGTTTGCAGTAACATCACGCTACTTTTAATCAATTTCCAATTTCTGTTAATGTCATTACTTCCTCCAAATTGCTAATTGCTTTGATTTTGGCTCTGGAAATCATGTTAAAGCTTGACTCAATCTAATTGGAATTGATCTCCATTTAACTAACCATTAGTTGGTAAAATTGATTAATTAATTCTTTTAACTGATCAATTAAACCAAGTGAAGACTAGCTAACTGGAATCAAAGACCAATTTCACAAATTCGATTTGATCATAACATTCTTTCTCAAGAACCGAGATCGCAGTCATTTGGAGTACTGATGAAAATGACCATATACTTCATTATTCGTGAACATAGAGTAATTTCTGAAAATTTAGGCAGCACTTCCCCTATGTTATTGACTACCAGTCGAACTCAAGCCGACACCATCAATCAATCCAAAGCATCCAAAAGATTGTGAAAATTGGAAATTGAGTAAAATTAGGTGGCGATACCGCCCCTCCACCACCGCAACACACACAGAACACAACACGTACACACACATGACACAACACACACACATGACACAACATCCACATATACACAGGAACATATATATATATATATATATATATATAATAAATAGAAGCAAGCCGAAGTACACAATCAGAACCAACCGGAGAGTAATCGGTGGCGACCGGAACCGCGGGGAAAGAGAACGGGGAAGAGCGGGGAAGAAAGGAGGAAGAGAGATATGAAGAAATTAGAGAGGGAGATATAGAGAAAATCGAGAGAGAGAGAGATAACAGCGAGATTGGGGAGAGAGATGTGGCGGTGGTAAAGAATAGAGAGAAATAACGAGAGAGACAACAGGGGGTGGGGGAATTTGGGGGTAGAATTAGGTTTTTATTATTTTATTTATTTTATTTCTTTTTCTTGTCTGATTTGTTACGTATTAACGATATTATGATATAATTTGCAAATAACGGTAACTCAAAATATCGTTTAAAATAATTTTTAAATTTTTATAAATATTATGAAACAAATAAAACATCAATTTCGTAATTTTTAAAGTATTTCTGAATTTAATACAGAATTTACACTTAAATGCGATCGGAAAATCATTTAAATATAAATGATCAATAAAATATTGATTTCTAAATTTTATAAACTCCTAAAAATAATAAATAACATTATAAAGCAACAAAAAAATTTTAGAAACAATTTTAGCATTTATGAAGATAAATATTCAATAAAAATCATTTTTTAAAAACAAAATAAATTTATACAGCTCGATAAGTAATTATAAAATTAATCTTCGCGTCCAACAAATCACAAAAAATTTATGATACATCAACACAAGGCTGACAGAACCATCACATATCTTATTTATTTAATAATTTGATAATTACATTTACACATCAGATCCGAAAATAGGTTAGTTAGCCGCTAAGTAACCAAAAGACGATACAATTTTAATACCAAATTTGGATAATTATCAAAACAAAGCTTCCTATAAAATACTTTATACGAAAATAAGGTAATAATGTCTCGGCTTTTGAGAATACGAATTTTTATAGGACTATAAAATGATTTGCGTATCGAAAATTTCACACCGGGACTCGTACAGGTCAAACCGTACCCCGGATTGAAAAAGTCAAAACACGGAAAGTGTTCAGAATTATCATATTAGATTAGGAAGGAGTTTTCAGAAGACTTTCGGGTTGTAAAAACGCAAAAACGGTTGAAGTGAGACAATTTCTGATTCTAAAAAGTAATTTTATAATCACGTAAAAATAATCATTAGTAATTCTATAAATCTTTATAAAATCATACAACAATCCAAAAATTACCAGAATAATACCAAAATTATTTATATTTAATTCTGGCTAATTAAAAATTAAAATATCTAAATTTTATCAGAAATAAACATCCAAATATTAATATCAATTATCAAACATCACCAAAATTCACATAAAATCACATAATAATTACTTATTGATAAAAATAATTACATAATATTTCCCAGACGTTACAACAATGGATATTGCATTTGTATTGTCACACATGATTGGAATCTTTTGTAAGACTAGGCCATAGTCTATCAGTTGGTTTCTAATCCAAAGCACTTGAGCACAACAACTTCCAACAACTATATATTCAGCTTCAGCTGTGGATGTTGACACAAATTATTGTTTCCTACTATACCATGATACAAGCCTTTAGCCAAGGAATTGACAGCTTCCACTTGTACTTTTTCTATCTATCCTACATCCATCAAAATCTGCATCTGTGTATCCAATAGTTTCAAAACCAGTTCCCTTAGGATACCACAATCCCAAGTTTGTTATTCCCTTCAAATATCTGAAAATCCTCTTTACAGCCATTAAGTGTGATTCTTTAGGATTTGCTTGAAATCTAGCACACAGACAGGTTGCAAACATGATGCCTGGTCTACTTGCAGTTAAATACAACAAAGATCTAATTATTGCTCTATAACTTGATATGTCTATACTTTTTCCTTTTTTATCTTCATCCAGCTTGGTAGCTGTAGATATAGGAGTTAATGCAGGTGAGCAGTCTACCATTATAAATTTCTTTAACAGATCTTTGACATACTTGGTTTGACTGATAAAGATTCCATCACTTCTTTGGCTAACTTGAAGGCCAAAGAAGTAACTTAGTTCTCCCATCATGCTCATCTCATATTCACTCTGCATGAGTCTTGAGAATATTTGACACAACTTTATATTTGTAGAACCAAAAATGATATCATCCACAAAAATTTGCACTAGGATAATGTCATTACCATGTTTCTTGTAAAATAGAGTCTTGTCAATTGTACCTCTAGTGAATCCATTTTTAAGTAAAAAAATTCGGACAGTGTGTCATACCATGCTCTAAGTGCTTGTTTCAGTCCATATAGAGCCTTTAACAGTTTATAAACAATGTTTGGAAATTTTGGATCTTAAAAGCAAGTTGGTTGTTGTGCATAGACTTCTTCTTCCAATTCACTATTAAGGAATGCACTTTCACATCCATTTGATACACCTTGAAATTAGAATGTGCAGCAAATGCAAGAAAGATTCTTATTACTTCAAGTATTGCAACTGGAGCAAAAGTTTCATCATAATTAATTCCTTATTCTTGTGAGTAGCCTTTGGCAACCAGTCTCGCTTTGTTCCTTTTCATAATTCCATTTTTATACATTTTGCTCCTATACACCCATTTTGTTCCAATGATACTTCTGTTCTTTGGTGCAGGAACCAATTCCAAAACTTTATTTCATTGATTTAGCTCTTCTTGCATAGCAGTTATCCAGTCAAGATCCAGTAGAGTTTCCTCAGTTTCCTTAGGCTCAATTTGAGACAGAAAGTATGCATGCAAATATTCATTTGCAGTGGCACTTGTAGTCCTTACTCCAGCATTAGGATAAAAAATTATAGCATCTTTTGTGTGACTTTTATCCCATTTTCTGGTGTGATCTTGTTGACTAGAATTTTCTTCATTATTAACATGACTTGCAGAACTGTCATCTCTTTCTCCCCCTGAGTTTATGCCATCAAATTCAAGTGAGCTCCTTTCATGAGATGAATTTTCATTTTTACAGATCACTTGTTCACTTGATTCTTGCTCCATTCTATTATTTATGTTGACCTCAGCTTCTTCTTCAGAATCACTATCAATATTTAAATTTTCGAATTTTAAGGCTTCAGCTTCAGTCTCATCAAGGCATTTCAAGCATGGACACTTGTCATCATCAAAGGTCTCATATGTGCTTTCCATTATTTTCTTCTGCTCTAGCACATAGACTCTGTAGGCAGTTCTTTCCAATGAATATCCCAGAAAAATAGCTTCAAATACTTTAGAGTCAAATTTTCCAACATATTCAGAGTTGTCCTTGAGCACAAAGCATTTGCTTCCAAACACATGCAGATGCTTTACAGTAGGCTTTCTTTTTGACAAAATCGAGTAGGGTGATTTTCCAAGGTTTTTGTTAATTAAATATCTGTTTTGAGTGTAGCATGCAGTATTAACAGCGTCTTCCCAAAAACTGGTTAACAAATTGGCATCTTGAAGCATTGTTCTTGCAGCCTCAATTAGAGTTCTATTTTTTCTTTCAACCACACCATTCCATTGAGGTGTTCTTGCAGCTGAAAACTCTTGAACAATGCCTTTGTCTTTGCATAATTCACTTAGAATTGCATTCCTGAATTCTGTACCACTATCACTCCTCAATCTTTTGACAGAATTTTGATCTCCAACCTGTTTCTCAACTTTTTTATGTGTTCAATGATAATGTGTGGAGTTTCATCCTTTAAATGCATAAATTATACACAAGTGTATCTTGAATAATCATCCACCATCACCAATGCATACTTCTTTCTGGATATATACATGACATTAAATGGTCCAAATAGGTCCATGTGAATAAACTGCAATGGAGCACTTATTAAATTTACAGTTTTGCTCTTGTGACTGGACCTCTTCATTTTTCCCTTTTTGACAAGCTTCACAAACTTTTCCTTGAGCAAACTCCAGAGCTGGCATGTCTCTCACTAATTCCTTTTTCACCAAGGTATTGATTGCTTTGTAACTCAGGTGAGAGAGTTTCTTGTGCCAGAGTTATCTTTGCTCACTGGATGCTTTTGTGTAGAAACAATATATTCCATCCTTGTTTTCTGAATTTAAGTCTGCAACAAACAGGCTTCCTTTCCTTGCTCCTTTCAGAGCAACTTCATTAGTTTTCTTGCTAGTGATTGAACATCTTCTTTGTCAACTATTACTTTAAAACTTTTGTCTGTGAATTGGCTGACACCGAGAAGATTCAATTCAAGACCAGCAACTAGTGCTACATCATAAATGACAATATTACCAGAAATCAACTTGCCATATCCTATTGTGAATCCTTTTTTGTTGTCTCCAAAAGTCACCAATGGGCCAATCATCTCCTCAAATTGTAGTAGCAGGGCTTTATCACATGTCATATGCCTGGAACATCCACTGTCAATGATCCATATGACTTTATTCTTCTTGCCCTGCACACAATGAGTTTTAAGTGTATTGAGTTACCCAAGCAGTGTTGAGCACTTTCTTCTTTTTCAGAAAATTTGCAGAAGTAGAACTTGAACATTCAAATGAAACAAAATTCTCAGTTTAATCAACATTTTCATTTTTAAATTATAGATCTAAAGTTGACTTCTTGAAGATCTTTCCTCAACTTATGGAACCTGGTCATAACTTTCATGTTGCAAGGAATGCAGTCAAACTTATAACAAAAAATAGGGATCTTCAGCTTGTGCCTCATTGTACTTGCATGCTCCATATTTTGGCTCACTAACAGCCTTTTTATAAAGGTGAGTTAGATGATTTATTGAGCCACATTTCCGACATTGCTTCCTTGGAGCATCTGCAACATAGACATAGTTGTTGCTTTTGTTTACACCTATTTTTCCATTTATGTTCTTCTTCTTCTTTCCAGTGTTTTCAGTCTTGATTTCCTTAGTTGGTGTCTTAGCAGCTTGGCTTACTACAGGCTCCTTCTCACATTCTGTGATGAGAGTGGATTATGCATCTTTCTTCTCCTTGTATTCATCTGTAATATCTTGCTTGATTTCCAACTTTACTTCACAGAAATTCACTTCGCAAGCTTTAAACATGGGGCACTTACATTTTACAACATTACAGGAACATCTTGGTTCACACTGTCTTTCCCTTTTCCAGCTTCAATTTTCTTGTGAGAATTTAAGGCCTCATAGTCCAAACCAATAGCTATGTTAGCACATGGTTTATTTTTCTCATGATACTGACCAATCAACTGAGATGCATTCTTGAATTTGAGTTTCAAATCACAGTTGTAGAACCTTATCTTAGATTTGTCCATTAATCCTGACTTGTAGTCAACTTTTCCAGTTGCATTGAACAGAGTTTTTCCTTTCCAGTTGCTGTTGTTGGATGTTTGGCCCTTATTTTTTCAGTACTTAGGCTTTTTAGCTCTGATGTTTGAAAATTTTCTTGCAAGATAAGCCATAGAATGATCCATTTCATCCAGTTCATCAAGAGTGTAAAACTCATCCTCTTCCATCTATAAAATGACTTGCTTTTGTGGCTCCTTATTTTTCTGCTCAACAGCTTGAACAACTTGAGTCTGGGGTTCCAGTTCATCTTTAGACATGTTGTTGTCATTTGTTACCAAGGCACTTGACACATTCACAACATTCCCTTGACTAGCTTTTAATGACTTTATCTGCAATATTTTCAGCTCATAGGTCTTGAGAATACTACACAAGACCTCCAAGGTTATTCTGCCTAATCTTTTCCCTCTCTTATTACATATATCTTTTGTTCCATGTAATCAAAAAGAGTGAGTAGAAACTTTAGGTTAACCTCTTCAGCTTCATAATACTTGTCATGAAGTTGCAAATCAGTTATCAGTTTGTTGAACCTCTCAAAAACCTCAGTTATGCCTTCCTTTGGTTTAGCCATAAAACCGTCATACTGTGAAACCAAGATCCTTCTTTGATTAGATCTAACATCTTATGTTCCTTCACGCAAGATCTCTATTTTCTCCCAGATCTGTTTAGCCTACTCAAAATTGATAATGTTATTGTACATTACATTATCAAGAGACTCAATTAAAATGAGTTGTAAGCCACTATCCAATGCCAGCTTCTCTTTTGCTGGTTCTGTGTAGTAGAGGGATCTTTAGTTGCAAAGTGTGCAGATATGACCATGTCTCCATCAGTTGCTTCAGGAACCCTTTTCATAGGAATAAAGGGTCCATGCTTGAGAATCTCAATGTACATTGGATTGACCATCCTTATGAACAACGTCATTTTCTTTTTCCGTAAGGTGTAGTTTATTTTGTCAAAGACAGATATCTTGATACTGCTTATTTTCTATGCACTCATTCTTTCAAGATCTTTATCTTTTTACTTTCAGATTTTGCTCTGATACCACTTGTTAGATATTGAATGTAGTGAAATATAACACTAGGGGGGGGGGTGAATGTGTTTCCTTGGATTTTAATTAACTTGAAATTGTTTGTCTTATAATTTGAACAAAGTAGATATGAACGTGTAGTGATAAAATGTTTAACTGCAAGCACACAAAAAATTATCAAAAACTCACTTGATTGTATTAATCAAATTTGTTTTGCTACAAATCTGTGTTCTTAGAAATAAGAACTCGGCTACAAATCTTGAGAGAGAATCCAAGATAATTTTCTAGATCTGTTTTTATATATACCAAAACTAATGACCCGTGCATGCTTTAGAGACTAACATCACGGGTTTACAAAACTTGCACTAAAATGTACTAACAAGGTTTCTAAAGTTATCTTGTCTATTTCTATTTCTAGTGTTAGCAAATCTGTGTAAAATCTTGTACGTCTGTGACCCTCCTCTGTCCAGTAAATCTTAGCCCTTGATCTTGAATTCTTCAAGCTGCATTTGTAGTCTTCCAATTCAGTGATAGAATTGTTTGTTGACTGATAATCTTGAATATTGAATTGATCTGCATTCTGAATTTTGAGATAGTTTGTCGAGATCTCTTTTGTTCAGTAGAGATGTCATATATCGATAAGTATAATGACTTATCGATATCTTGAGTTCTCTACATGTGACTTTGACTTGTCGAGATCTCCAGTTCTCTACATATAGAATGACTCGTCGATAGCTCGAGTTTTCTACATAGGCTTTTGACTTGTTGATATCTCCTGTTCTCTACATAGAGATTTGGCATATCGATATCTCTAGATCTCTACATGAAAAAATGACTTGTCGATATCTCTAGTTCTCTACATAGACTTTTTGACTTGTGGATATCTGAGATCTCTACATGCAAATTGATTTGTCTATATCTCTCGGGACTTCTCGATAAGTCATTTTGGACTTCTCGACAGACTTCTCGATATCCCTTGATCTGTGACTTGTCGATATCTGACTTAGAATATTTTTCCTAGGACATAATTAGTGTGACTTAGTCCTGTTATGTACAGGCATGTCTTGCACAACCCTATTGATTTCGATGATCACACTATAAGTAAGATTATAGTTTATATTCTTAAGATTATAAACAAGCTGATTGTAAATTTATATATATATATATATAGTTACGATAACAATGTATCAGAGATGAAGTTTGTTTATCAGCAAGCTAACAAGAATCGATTAGACCATGTCAGCAAGCTATCAGTCGCCGCCCAGAACTTTATCAAGATAAATATGTTTGGCATTTTTCAAGAAAAATTTTTAGGACTCATTTGTAGGGACTCTAATATGTGTATATATGCAGTATATATTATTAGAGTTCACTTTTTTTAAATAATATATTCAAAACGATTTCCTAAATTATGGGTAATTGGTTTTTAAACGTTTTCTTATCAACAAATATCATATTTTTCTGGTTTTTCAAATTTTACTAAGAATATTCATTTGACTTGTTTGGATTTATCTTATCCCTGGTTCCTGCATATTTTATATTATATAATGTTCAAATTGAAACTAACCTGAGACTTAGTCAAGAACGTTTTAGTTAAGATATTTAAAATTTTACTTGATTTATAAATTTATTCGGGTATACTCACTCTTGGACTCAACTTTGAGTATACGACACTTATTTTCACAGAAAAATACAACTACACTCTTTGAATATCTTTAATCTTGAGCTTTAATAACATACACATATATTTATATGTGTAGAGTTTATAGTTTGCATTGTAATTTTCATTATACTTGTATTGTTCAAGGTGTAATTGTTATTGCTGAGTAGTTGATCTTAAATAACAAGAGTTCATGGAGTTAGTTTGCTACAGAAGACCGTAGTAGGATAATATTGGGCTTAGATAGCATTTGACTCAAGGGAACGAGGTTTATCAACAAGCTGCTTTTAGAAATTAGGGGAGAGGGAGATATATTATTGAATCTTGTAATCGTATAATTTTATTGATTAATATTATATTTTTTACCAAGTTGGTAAGGGACTAGGATGTAGATCATTAGGCATAGGGGTCAAACCTGGCTAAAATTCTTATGAGTTCTTTACTTATTGTAATTTATTTTCTTTATTACATATCAATTGTCATCTTGCTAACATCATATAATTAACCTTAACAACAAGCTATCAGGTTTATAATTTTTCAGTAACACATAAAAATCGGTATTAGTTAGCCTAAACATCTATTCACCCCTCTAGAATTTCATTAGGTTGTTCTTATGTTGGGTAAAATGATTTATAGAATATGTGTTTTCAAATATAGTCGATAAGGATGTACAAATGTATTTATACACAGAGATGATTATAATCATCCTATGATTGCTCTACATAATCTCTACATTAAGCTAAAATTATTCATATCTAATCACTGCACTAGTTTAGTGATATTACAATGAATAAAATGATAATATTTGGATAGATGATGACTCTGACCTTATTACTCCCCCTTAAGTTGGACAATATAGAAACTAAGGACAACTTGTTGAACTGTCTACCAAAAGTAGTACGAGATAATGGCTTATTAAGAGTGTCAGCAATCTGATCAACTGAGTGTATGTTGGACTTCAACAATTTGTTTATGCACTTAATCACAATCAAAATGGAAATCGATTGCTAGGTGTTTCATTCGACTATGGAATACAGGATTATGACATGGAATACAGGATTATGACACAAGTATTTTGCACAACATTGTCACAATAAATATGAGGGATAGAATGTAATGATATACGGAGTTCACATAAAAAATTCATCACCCATTTTTTTCAGCGAGGGCACTTGAAAAAGCCTGATATTCAGCTTCTGTTGACGATCTTCCAACTGCCTGTTGTTTTTCTGATGACCAACTAATGTGATTATTTCCAAAATACACAACATAGCCCGTAGTTGAGGTACGATCAGAGGGGTTTCCATCCCAATCAGAATCCAAGTAGACGACTAGCTGAGATGTAGGATGACCTGAAAGTTAAAGAGCATATGAGTGTGTATGCTTCAAGTAACGAAGGACACGTTTAACAGCTTTCCAATGTTGATGTTGGGGACAGTGCATGAACCGGGAGAGTTTATTGACAGAGAAACCAATATCAGGTCGCGTAAAGCATAGATACTGAAGTTTTCTTACTATTTTTGATATACAGACTCATCAATAATTGGGGAAGTATATCAATTTGTAAAGCACGGGCGGGAGTAATTAGGGTTGTAACACCATTAAATCTTGCATATTAGTGTCACGTAAAATTCCATTAATATATTTGGACACAGAGAGTAGTAAACCATCTGCATGTTGTTACACTTCCACCCCAAGAAAGTAATTAAGGGGTCTGAGGTGATTAAGGAAAACCTGAGCATATAGTTTTTTTATAACTTTTGTAATAATGGAAAGATCAAATCCTGTAACTATAATATCGTCCACATATACAAGAATGTATATTGAAGTTGTGGAAATGTTGAATAACAAGGATGTATCTGAGTGGGAGTTAGTGAATCTCAATTAGAGGTGTAATTCGAACCGAGCTGGCTTAAACTCCATTCTTTAAAATGGGATCGAATCAACTGGAACTCGTTATCGAACTAGAGTTCGAACACATTTTCGGTCTCGAGAAAAAAATTGAGTCGAACTCGACTCAATAACTCGAACTTGAACTCGACTCGGCTCGAACTCGATTACTCTTTTTCTATTTTTAAATATTTATGTGACTGCTAATTTATGTCTTCCAATTATATAGAATATTAATTTTACAAACTAGTTTGCTAGTTTTTCATATATTATATTTTTATTAATAAATAAGAATATTATACTGATATATATTAATAAGATCGTTATACTGATATATATTATATAGAAAACATTTTTTAATAAATAAGACCGTTATATGATATATATATATATATATTTAATGTTATTAGTATTATTGAAATGTATCTGATATCTCAGTTATTATTTTGGTTAATATTTTGATCAATCGATGCATCAATTACTCGGTTAAGTGCGGCGATGCTGCTATAAATATAATTTATAATCCCTAACCCCTAGTTGCGCTAACCAACAAATGATCCTAGTATATATAATTTATAAAACTACTAATAATCTTGGTTAACGGTGTCAATTTTAAATATACAAAAAAATCAAATTTGTCCATGAAAAAAAATTAACTATTATCATTATTATTATCATAGTATACTATTTAAGATGTTTATTATGTAATAAATATTAAATGCATCTGCAAAATTTGTATGAATATATGACATTAGAATATTATTTAATTAATTGGAAAAGTAAAGTGCCAAAAATATTAAGTATACTATTCGGACTTCATTTTAAATCAAATGATATTTTTAGGTTGAACTTAATAAAAATGTAATATAATCAAATGAATTTCGTGAAATCGAAGATAAAACTCGATAATAACCATAATAGGCTCGAAAACTCGGTAAATCGGCAACTCGTTAAAAACTCGATAAGTTCAAACTCGTTAAAACTTGAAAAGCTCAAAAACTCGTTAAAACTTGAAAAGCTCAAAAACTCTCTAACAACTCGAACTCAACTCGTTTAATTTATGGGTCAAGTTTGAACATAATTTTCAGGCTCGGTTATTTTTGGGCTCAACTCGACTCGACTCAACTTGGGAAAAAAGGTCGAACTCGAATTTATAAGCACAAACTCGACTCGAATTACATCCCTAATCCCAATTTAACCAAAAAAAATTTAAACTCTTTGTACCATGCACGTGATGCCTGTTGCAGACCGTATATGGCATTTCTTAGTTTACAAATATTATTTGGGAAATCAGGATGCTCAAACCCAGGTGGTTCGCGCATAAAGACTTCTTCTTCTTCAAGATGTCCCTACAAAAAGGCGTTATTCACATCAAGTTGATGAATTGACCATGATTTTTGAACAACAATGCTCAACACTAAGCGAAGTATGGTAGGCTTGATGACTAAAAGTAGAATGAAAATGATCCCCGAACCTTGAGTAAATCTTTTGGAAACAAGTCGGGCCTTGTACATGTCAATACTACCATCTTGCTTATATTTAATTTTGAAAATTCACTTGTAATCAATAATATTCTGAAATTTTTCTATAGGAACAAGATTCCATGTACTATTTTAACTAATGCATCATACTCAGCTTACATATCTTGTCTCTATAGAGAAATTTTTTGTGCTTGCTTAAATATTGTGGGAACTGTAGGTGATGTTGTTGCTCTATAGCCAAAGAATTTTATAGGTTTATGAATATTATTTTTTGATCTGGTGACCATGCTATGTGAAGGAGGTACATGTGAAGAGCTTATATCATATGTGGAACTAGTAGATGTTGAAGATTGAGATGGTGGAGAAGAGGCCAAACTTGTTATCGGGGAAGCACCAGCAGAGGAAGTCGACTGCTTGCTCAGAGATACATTTGCTTGATTAGGAGAATCACAAGTTAACATTTCCCATGATTGTTACAAGTGGTTAGTTTTAAAGTGAGAGAATATATTTTTTAAAATGGAAAATTAGTTTCAACAAATCATGGTTTTGCTGATGAAGGATCAAAACATTTGTGACAATGATGTTGAACTGAGAAACCGAGATATACACAAGGTCGGGATCGAGGTTCTAATTTATTTTTCTTGTATGGTCGAAGACATGGGTAATATAAGCAACCAAACACATGAAGTGAATAATGAATAGGTGTATCTTTAAACAAGAGTAGATACATACATTTGTTTAAATTGTTTGAGGTGGGCATTCGGTTAATATGATATGTAGCGTGCTCACACACAAAAGACCAGAAACTAGATGGGAGAGAGACTTAATGCATAAGGATTTTAGTTTTTTCAATTATGTGTCTGTGATGACGCTCTACAATAGTTACGCGTTGTAGCGTTGAAGGTGGAGAAAGAAGGTGTTCCAACTCTTGAATTACAGAGGTATGATTTTAAGGCAATAAATTCACCCCTCCATCAGTATATAGTGAAAGAACTTTTGCTTAAAAATAATGTTGGACTAACACTTGAAAGGATTTAAAGATATCATGCACTTCATGTTTATTTTTTCATAGTGTAGAGCCATATGTATTTTGAATAAAGTCCATCTTTATTGTAGACGCATACTAGTGGAACCCCCGAGGCAATATCCTTCACAAAAAAATGAGTAGGAATAAATTCAATTGATGTGTGATTATTGTTACAAAACTTGGAGATTGAAATGAGATTTTGTTTAATAGATGGTGCACATAAAAGCATAATAAAGTTTAAATTGATTATCAAATGCATCTATGTTAGTGTTACCAGATTGAAAAATGGGAATTATTTTACCATCACCCATAGAAATTTCTTCATGGCCGGTGTAATCATGAACCGCACTGAAATGGGATGTATCTGACGTGATATGGTTTAAAGCTCCAGATTCCACTATCCAAGGTGCAGTAGTATGAGCATAAGGTTGAATGCTACTAAAAAAAATGCTTTGGATTTTACATGATTGTGTGAACGAGATCGACATACACGCGCAGTGTGACCAACTTTATCACAAAGTTGGCAATGTAACCTTGTTGTTGATGATTTCCAGGAGCTTAAGTGATTGAGAATGACAAGAATTGGTACACGCCAGGTTTATCGGAATTGATTAGGCTGAGAGCGCCATTGTGAATTGGATTGTGAGCGACGGTTATTAAATGGTGGGCCACGATGAGCAATGACATCAGTAATTGAAGGTGAAACTTTCTAGTTATCTTCATATTTCAACTCTTCGTACAACTCTTCATCTGTGACTGAAGTTTCACGTGCACGAATGACACCTGAAATACTGTGGTAATCGGGGCTAAGTCCACTGAGGATTTTTACAATGAGTTCCTCATTAGAGACATGAGAACCGGATGTAGAAAGTTCATCAACTAAGGATTGGACTTCTTGCAAGTACTCAGAAATGCTTTTAGTGTCTTTTGAGACTTTGTTGAGATGATCACGAAGATTGAAGATCCTGATTTGAGATTTATTGGTAAAGGCGGTATGCAGGGAGGCCCAAACAATTTTGATAAAGTTGCAGAGGCTACAATGGAGGCAGGTATGAGATCAAGCAAGGCATATTGGATAAGTTTGTCTTGGAGATACTATAGGCGGTAGGCTGGGTTTGGGATTTGTTAGGATTAAGCGCTTACCACTACGTGAAAAGCAGCTGCTAGTGGAGAAGGCAAAACTATAACCTTTTCCAACATCTGTCAACAATAATAATTCCCCTTCTGAGAAATGATTGTGACCGTTTGAGATAATGGTTACACAGCATGCCTTTGGCATACGTGACCTGCTCTGATACCACTTGTTAAGATTAAACACTTACCACTATGCCAAAAGCAGCTATTTGCAGAGAAGGTGAAACTATAACCTTTATGGTGTAAAAGCCAGTGCCACGTTTCAATATAGGGATATGATGGACACCCCAACAAGACTGTTTTATCATCCTTCGATATGGTCTGTACCGGGGCTGGTATGGTGCCATCAGGGTGGCTGTATAGGTCATGACCTTAGAGTAACATTTCAAACTGAGCTTTCCAGGTGGAAAAATTAGAGCTCCCAGAAAGTTATTGGCAATAGTGAAGCAGGGTTAAACTGTATGAGCTGGTTGGTTGCAGAAACAACAGGGGAATCGGGATTTGATATGGCCATGATAAAAAACAAAGAGAAAAAAATGGCATGAAGTCATAAAAGCTCTGATAACATAAAATGGTTTACAAAATCCGTGTTTTCCGATATAGCTGATAAGGATGTACAAAGGTATTTATACAAATAGATTATTATAATAAATCTATGATTGCTTACATAATCTCTACATTAAGCTACAATTACTCATATCTAATCACTTCAATAGCTTAGGGATATTATAATGAATACAATGATAATATTTGAAAAGATGATGACTCAGCCCCTAGTTTTGATTAGGATAAAGGTGTTTTAAAAACTTGATTTAAATTAAATCGATTGAAAACTTTCAATTTGACTCAAAAAAGATTAATTTGTAACATAACTATATCTATCGATTTAGGATTTGATGGATTTAAAATGAATTAAATAGTTTTATAAAAGAAGTTTTTTCTGTTAAAAGTAATTTTGAATATTTATCACATATTTCAAAAATATAAGTAAAACTACGATACGTGCAACTTACCATTTTAGTGTTATTGATTAACTTTGACAACATTATAATTTAGTAATGTAAACTATGTTATATATCACAAGCATATGCATAAATTGTAATAATAAATCTATAAATGAAAGTATGATACATGGTATAATGTATTAGTCTATATAATATATAAATCTTGAGTTCGGTTCAGCTGTGTAATCACCATCATATAATATAAGATGGCGCAATACAAATGAAAGAAAGTAAAGGACGCTTGTAAAAAAATATTTTAACTTTAGACCCTTTATGCATGAAAAGATAAAGACAAAATACTGGTGAAAATTGAGGATGAAAAAGAGGAGAATGTGGAGGTTCAAAAGTAGGAGTTTGTAAATAAGATTCTGTTTGGTCGGTTCTTTGAGGTTGGTAGTTCATCAAGCGTTGGTGTGCATTCTCAAGAAGGACAAAGTGGTCATTATTGAAGATTAACTAATTTGATCTTAAATTTTCAATTTTATTTTGCTTCGCGGCTTAGTCCGTAATGATGGTTTAGCATCTAAGTCCTGTTTAGTTTAGGTGTGATGCTAATCTGAATTGGTGATGATTGTAGCACTATGGTTTGTATTGCAATTGCCATCTCATTTTGTAAATGTTGTTACGCCTTCTTTCTATTGTAAGTTATGGCTTATCTAAAAGATGTAAATATTAAAAAATTATCGTATCTTAATTTCTTATTATAATTTATATATTTTATTGGATATTGAGCGCTAAGAATATAACATAGGAGGTGAATGTATTTCTTGAATAATTTTGTCTTTTAAGACTTGTTTGGATTTTGGTGAACAAAGCAGTTAGTAATCTGCAGAGATATTGAAGTAGACATAAGTAACACAAACACACAATATCGAAAACTCACTTAATTGTATTAATTAAGTTTTTCTTGTCGAGGTCTCTAGATCCTTGCATGTGAAGTGACTTATCAATATGTCTGAGATCTCTGCATGTAGTAATGACTTGTCGATATCTCGGAGATCTATAAATACACGATTTGACTTATTGATATCTCAGAGATCTCTATATGAAAAATTGACTTGTTAATATCTCCAATTCTTCACATCTTTATTTGACTTGTTGATATCTAAGATCTCTACATGCAGAAATGACTTGTCGATATCTCCAGTTCTCTACATCTTCATTTGACTTATCGATATCTCTGAGACTGCTTTATAAACCATTTTGAACTTCTCTACAAGTCATTTCGACTTCTTGAATGACTTCTCGATATAACTTGATCTGTGACTTGTCGATATCTTGACTTATAATTTTTTTTATAAAACATCTTTATTCAACTCCAAGCTTCTATATCTTTTCTATGAGGCATAATCATGCTTGATCTTCTTCCAGAGTTTATTCCTTAGCTTGAATCTGTTCACAGAAAAATCCCCCAACCCAATCTTATAGCCATTTCTACAGACTCAAGAAATACAATACAGAATACAAATTTAGATTATCATACAACTTAATCTTAGGGTTGTCAATATGACTTAGTCTTGTTATTATACATGCATATCTCGCACAATAATCTCTCATAATTTGTGAGAATATTGCTTATCACAAATTCATGCCTGATAACAAGACTAACCCCAAGCTAAAATCAAATACATAAAAATTGATAAATTGAAAAATATAAACTTTTATACATTGAGTAATTACATCAGTTCAAAAATTACAGATATTAGGTGAATTTTTCATAGCCTGGTTCTTTCCTAATGAGGTCCTTGAGATTTACTAGCACATGAAGTTCTTCAATTATTTCTGTATTTTTTTCGAATTGCTCTCCATTTCTAAGTCCCTCTTAAGGCTTCCACCAGTTTGAGCCATTCATTCAATTTGTAACTGTTGAGGTAATTGACCCTGAACCTTGAAAATCTGCCAATTTGAATATTTAGAAAATGTCCATCTTTTGAGATTCTACTCATCCCCCTTGCCTTGAGCTCATTTGACCTTTATTCAAACATTTCTATCTCCTTGGAATACTGCCTTTCCTTTTCCTCCCGCTCAGCCTTTATTCTTGCATGCCTTTCATTCCTTTCTCCCAGCCTCTCTTCTAGCACAACCTTCCACATTTTAGTACTTGAATCCCTTCCATCCATCAAACTAATCACCCTCATCAAATATATAGTAGAAGTATTTTCAATAACATCTCTATTCAGCAAGATAAATGAGCCATCCTTGTAGTAAATTATGACTCCACTTAAAGAGACAACCCAAACTCTGACTATTTCTTCAGCTTGTTGTTGGAGATACTCTTCATCTGTTATGCTTCTTGAGATTGGTAGAAAATCTTCCTGATTAAAACAATTCCAGATAACTCCATTTTTTGTTGTGACTTTACTGGGTTTTCTTCCTATAGTTTTAACATGAGTTTTGGTTGGTGGTTTGAATGAACGAGGTTTTGATATTTTCTTTAATATGACGTGACTGGATTTGATAGGTATCTTGAGCAAAGAGTTAGCAGTTTGGTTGAATAGGTTCTTGAGTTTTTGAGGTTGGATTGGTTGAGTGTTTATTTGGCTTGGAGGTCTGAGTTGGTTGGATTTGTGAAACTTTTATTTCCTGGACATTTTGCTTCTTTTTTCCCCTTCTCCATCTCGCATCTTCTTCTTCATTTTAACATCTTCATTTCCATTTCTTTTCTCATACACTTTGCTTCCAGTTGCTTTAGAAGATTGACTTCGATTTGAGCCAGAAGATTTTTGCTCATCCTTCTTCTGCTCATCATCATCCAAATAATCTTTAGTGTTAATTTTAGTTCTAGGAAACAAGTTATAATCATTCCTCAAATATCTCCCCAAAATATTGATCATTTCTTCATCGTCTATATTCTTGATCATCTTGCGCTTCAAGTCAGTTTCTAGGGTCATTATCAGCCTTAAATTTCCCAAGACATGGTTCTTTGGAATCATGAAATGTTTGCACCTTTTGGTTGATGAATAGATGTAGGCCACTCCCTTCCTAGGTTGAAGATATGCTTATGGAAAAGCAGCTATTTGAGCCTTCTTGAGTTCATTTAGCAAGAGTGTCCTCTGGAATCACCCTGTTAACCTTGTTGATTAGGATGTCTAGCTCAAACACTCTTTTAGATTGGAGATAAGTAAGAGACACCTGCATACATCTATCCACACCTGAGTCATTTATATGTGTAACAATCCTCTTCTCTTTGAAGTTCTCTCTTGTCACCATTATTACCCTTAGAAAATTGATATTTCTGTCCAAAGCCTTTTAGTAGGAGAAAAATTGTTGGTTAGAGAAACTCTGCGAGACCTGAGCAATTCATCAAATTCTTTGTCCAAGCAGGGTCCCTCGGCTGCTTTCTGTAGTCTTTCTACCCCAACATCATCTTGACCTGATTGAACTATGGCTTGGCTGGATGATTTTAGTAGTCTAGCTTTTATCTCCCCCTTAGTCTTGGTATCAGGCAAGATTAGAGGATCAGGAAGTTCAAGACTAACTGCTTCTAGAAATGCCGGAAGAGCAATGTTTAAAGCTCCCATAATAGCTCCCAAAGATACATAATTTTGCATTTGAAGGTGTTTGGGGGAGTCTACTAGGGACTTCATATCTTGCTGTTGACTGTGCACCAAAGATACCAAATTGGAGACTTGAGTTGATGAAGAGGCATTTGCAGACTATAGAGTTGAGATTTGAGCTTGCAAGTTTTGGATTTGTAGGTTGGTTGATGTAGACATAGGTTATTGTGAACTTGATTCTGCCAAAGTACCAACAGAATTTTGCACAACATTCTTGACCTCCTCTATGACCAAGGATATAGGTTCAAACCTAGCTTTATAAAGTTTGTTCCAGCTTGACCTTTGAGTCATTATTCTGAGTGATTTATTTCTGGATCACTTCATGCAGAGCTTTGAAAGAATCTCTCAGCTTAGACACATTTTCTTCTACTGGAGTTATAGAGAGGGCTTGAAGCCTGTCAGAAAACTAGTTGAACTTGGTCTTCATATCATGAAAAATTGGCATCAGATCATCAATTATGTCATTCACCAATTTCTTCACAACAAGGTGATGCTTGGCCAGAGTGTGTTCCATAGCTCTTCCAATGTGATGAAAGGCCTTCAACTGTGCTTTATACACTTCTGTCACATACACCTCCTGAGGAGTGAGAACCTTAGAATTACTACCCAAAATGGCTACATATTCTTCTCTAAATTTTTCTAAGGCTGTTATTCCCTAACAATACAAAAAGAATTACAGAAGGGGGGGTTAAATGTAATTCTGGCTACTTTTTCAAGATTTTTAAAACAGTTCTAACTCGATAAATATATGAGTGTTTGATTTGCAGAGTGCGAAATAGAAAAGTTATATAAATCAAAACACAAAGTAATAAAAACACAAGCTTTTAAAACTTTCTAGTGGATTTGAAAGTATCCACTATATATATATATATCGAATTAGAACCCTGTGAAGCTTGAATAACTCACTGCTGCTTACAAGTAGAACAAACAAACTACAGAGAAATTCTTGACATGTACAGCCTTTTCTATCTCTCTTTGAAATGTGTTTGCTTAGTTGAATGTTCTACTAGCTATACTTGGTTTATATATCACCAAGTTTATACGACAATAAGACAAGATAATAAAACAAAACATATCTAGTCTCACTTCATGCTGCTTCACTACTCTATTCCAGCATCTTTGAATATCTTCATAATAGCATGGAAATGGTAATGCTTTTTTATTCTCAAATCCCTGCTAAACAGACTGCCACATTCCTTTTGCAAACACCCAACGCATGTGACTGTGTTGTCACTTTCAATAGATATTTGAATTTGATCATTCGTCGGGTACATGCTTGTCATCCGTCGGGTAGTTTTGTTGTTCATCCGTCGGGTAGCTTTGTTGATCATCCGTCGGGTAGCTATTTGTCACTTGACTCCATTTCGCTTATACAGAATTACAAGATATCTTATATTTATAATTAATCAACCTATTCTGTATATCCACTAGTAGTCAATATGACTCATATACTCCTACATAATCTACACAAAGTTGTTTGCGGAAATGTGCTACAATACTTATTTGTTACATAAGCTACTCACCCGGTGGATGTCAAATTGTTATCCATCGGGACTATATTAAATCATCCTTCGGGACTATATTTGATCATCCGTCGAGTGCTATAAAATACACTAAGTTAAATCTACTAAGGTTTTTTATTTAATTTATCATCAAGTTCACAACATATTCCTAACAATCTTCCCCAATTTATGTCTATTGGAATTGTAGCCATAAATTAAGAGAAACTTGATGATAACAAAACATCCTAAAGATACAGAATAAAAATAGTAGATAAAACTGATAAGTGCTACAATGTTTACTGAAATTTGAACAAAGCAAAGTATACAAAGAAGTTGCTCACAATCATTATTAAGATGTTCCTCTAGTCTGAGCAGATAAGTCTATTTCCTTGATTGTCTAGATTTCTTCCCAAGCCTCATGTTGTTCTCTTCAATCTGATTTTGGAGTTGTCTATGGAATTCAAGTTCATCAGCTTCTGAGAGATCTAGCATTTCTTGCATTTCCAATAGAGTCTCATTGCTAGAGATACTCAACTGGTCCTCTAATCTGAAGAATCTTCTTACTCCCTTTTCATCCGTGAATTCCATCAGCCAATAAGGCCTCAAATGCACTCTCTTTCCTGTGAAGGGAATTGATAGAGTTTTTGGTAGTGCATCTTTAGCTTTATTACTCCTCAGCTCCTTAATCTTCTTTAGGACTAATCTCCTTGCAGTCTCATTGTATCCAAAGTTCTTTTTGAAAGGTGAGTAGATCTTTATTAGAACAGATTAGCTTTCTAGAAGAATCCTGTGAAGTGGCCATATTATCTCTTTTTCTCCCTTATATTTAAACACCAGCCTTTCAGGAAGATGTCTGTGAGCATCAATTCCTCTTACTTCTTCCAATTCATCTAAGTAGAGGTTTATGTCAGAGAACTCCTTGATGTCAAAGATGTATAACAAATCTCCCTTGTTGACTATAGATTGAGATTTGGTTAGGGTCTTGGATCTGAGAGTCACAGGCTTCACTTTCTTGCTTGCTCTAGTCTTTCTCTTATTTGGCTTATTAAAGATTGGAAAGTTTAGTTCAGGAATTGGAAAACTATCCCAGTCTACTGGCTCATCCTTTGGAATTATGGGCTCACCATGAATATTCCTTGTTCGATCCACCACCTTGAATTCTTCAAATACCATTGGGGGTTTCGATGTCTGAGTTGAAGTTGTAGACTTTTTGGGAATGTAGTCTTCCATTTCCTCATCACTGAAGTCCAATTTTCTTTTGGAGTGGAGCTTGTATCTGAATCTTCTTTTCTGTTGTGGTTCATCTTGCACTTTTTGATCTTGAGGTTCAGCAATTACAGATGGTTGTGCAAAAATCTCAATTGTAATCTTTATAGCTTGAAGTTTGGCCAAGATAGCAGCTTGCTCCTTCTTTTATTTGAGCTTCTTAGCATCTAAGGCAACTTGCTTTTTTTCATGCCTGATCCTTTCCTTCTCTTCCTTTTTAGCTTCTACAAACTGAGGGTGTCCAGCCACCATACAGATTTTTTTACCAATCCTGTAAATCTTGGCAATTCTTCTTTTAAGTGCTGAATTTGTAGGATCCTTGAAAAATACAATTGACCAAGCCAACGACTTCTTCTCATCTGGCCTAGGTGTCTCATACACAATATCCATAGGATTTTTGTCTGAAAACCTTGAGTAATTTCTTTTAGGCTTCATGATAAGATTTGCTATTGGAGATTTGATGCAAGATGTTTGGCCTTTTTCAAGATAATTCATACTTTTTTCATTCACAACAATCTGCTTGATTTGAGAGTGATGATTGAAGACTTTGTCTGATTTCTGAATTGGCCCAAACTTTTGTTGAATTTCTGCATCTATTTTCCTCCATGTTTCTTTTAATTCCTTCTTAGCTGCTGCTACATCAATCTTTAACAGTTTGTCATTTGTTTCCAGTTTTGCTGCTGCCAGATTTATGATGTCAATAATGTCCATGGCTGGTGGCTTTGTGAAAGCAATTGTTGGCACAATTACTTTGCTGACTTGGATGTTGAGCTGTTTCTCCCCCTCACTAGATGAGCCTTTCTCCCCCCTTTTGTTTGCATCAAGTTGGAGAGTGGAAGGGAGTTGAGCAGCCACCAACTGTTGAAGTAGAGCAGTCTAAGTTTCTTGATTAGCAAGTATCTTGGCCATTGACTTCTCCACAACAGATAATCGAGAGTCCATGGCCTCAACCTTTCTATTGAGATCAGCCTCCTTCCTTAGCTTCTGAGCTATCTCAGTCATGGTGGTTCCAGGAAGTCTAGCATCCAACCTTGCTATGAAATCATGTTTTACTTCAGAGACTTCTTGCTTGATTTCATCCATACTTTAAATGTATTAGAGAGCTTGAATCTTATGCAGCTGGAGTGCTTTAAGATGTCCTGTAAGTAACCTTTGTGTGCTGGCATTTGTAGATGCTTGAATGGCTGTTTGGGTGTCATAAATCAGCTTGAATAGTGTTGATTGGAGATGTGAGTAGGAACATTCTTTTGTTAGCATCTAGGCAGGAACATCTGCATCTCCCCCTATGCTCATGCTTTCTTCCTCATCATCCCCACCAGCATCCCCAAATGAGTCTTCAGCCAGTTCAAAATCACTGTCAGTAGTTGAAGGCATAACAGTGATTGTATCCTTTGCTCTTTATAGAGATTGAGTAGCGTTCACCAAATTGAGCATCTTTTCAGCCTCCTCATTTTCATGTACAACTAGTGTTTGATAAGCTGTAGCAGGGTGAGTAAATATCTCAGCATCTAGGGAAATGGAATCTATGACAGCTTGATATTCTTGCTGAAATAGTCTTTTCCTTTCTGTATCATTGACATTCATTGACTCACTAGCAATGGTGTACATCCTTATCTCTCAAGTACCTGCATTTCTCTCAATATCTCTCTCTTTTTGCATCAAGGGCTCCTCTTGGCTTCCCACCTTCACACCCTCACCTTCACCATTTAAGGTGGGACTCCTCTCACTCACTTTTTCCAGTCCTGAAGAAATGGACTGCATTTGTTCACTCATATTCTCTCCTTTTGCCTGGGAGCAACCCGGCCTCTCACTCAGTTCACTCCCTTCCCTCAGTCCTAAGAGTGATTGCACTACCACTAAGTCTTCTGCACTTGTGAGAATTGAAGAAATTTTAAGTTGTGCAGAGACTCCCGATGGATGATGAATATCCATATGGACAGTAGTATGGCTATCCGACGGATGACTGCTGTTAGGCTCATCCGTCGGGATACAATCACTACTCGACGAATGAAGAATATCCATCGGGATAGAAGAAATGAATGAGTTTGGAGTGGAGACTATTGTAGACTCTGTGCAGATTGAGGAAAATTTAGGCACAGATGTCTCAACAGACTCAGAAAGAAATGGCAAGTGAGCCAACAAATCATCTCAAAAAGATGATGCTCACTTGCTTGGATTTTTGGCTTCTCCAAAAGAGTTAAAGATGGAGAATTTGGAAGTGATGTATTGATCATGTCAACATCCGGTGAGTGTGTGGGTGAATTTGGTGTTTCAGGTGCTTCAATTGTTAAAGATTTTGGCTGTGACTCCATATTTATTGGAGCCACGTGCAGTGACTGGGTCTTTAGCTCCAGTTTGCACAGTGTTTGTTCCCAGTGCATCCCCAAGGGTTTTTGATCTTTTCTTTCTAGCATAAGTTTGTGGTGAACTTGTGTCCCTAGCCCTCTTGATCTGTGCTCCTGGTTGGGAGCTTGTTTCAATAGTAACATCCTTTTGGGAGGATGATACTAGAATTGAGCTTATTTCCTTATTAACAACCACAGTTTGTTGAGAAACTGTGGTGTGGCTAGGCTTGGGTACACTCATCTCACCAGCCTTATCCTTAGGGTTTCTTTGATTTTCACCCTGTCCCTCACCTTGCTCACTCACCTTCACACTCCCATCTTTGTGTTTAGTAGATTTTGCAACTGGTTTCTTTTGAAAGAGACCAAATGGGGCTTTCTTAGATTTGGATTTTGAAATTGATGGTTTGTTAGCTTGGGTAGGCATCTGTTGGGTCATCGACACAGATGCCATAGCTACACTAGAAGGCAAAGAAATGTGTGAGGTTGGAAAAGTGGAGACAGTAGAGCTTACCTCACTTACCTGAGGACCCTCCATGACTGGAAAATAGAAGATGGGCACCTCTTTGTGGTGATTAGCTCTATTAAGATCTGTAATAATCCTCCTTTCTTGAACCCAACAATTCAGCTTATTGGTTGGGTTCTCAATTGCAATATTCTCAATAAGATAGTTAGCAAGCATCATAAAGAATCTAGCATAATAGACACTTTTACCTCTCTTGTTAAGCTCTCCTAACTTATAACCTAACTCAAACAAGACCAAGTCACTGAAATTAAAGTACTTATCAGTAACTAGCATGTAAAGAATGTTAAGCATGAAAATGTTAACAGAGTCAAAATTACTAATTTTACTAGAGAAAACTTTAGTTACCACATCACACAGACAACTCTATTCTTTTCTAAGACCGAACCTCCTAATTTCACTCAACTTAGAGGTAGAAAGTGCATAGCCCATGGAATTTAGCATGTTAACTATATCAGTGTCTGTGTGTGGAATAGTAGTAGTGTTATCTGGAATTCTAAAGCATGCTTTGACAATGTCACTATTAATACAAAACTACTTACCTTTGAGAGTGAAAGTTATGGTCTTGTCAGTAGAGTTACACACTGCAGTTGTCCATATCTCCTCCATAACTTCACAGTAGATTGTGGGTGAGTCCAGCATAGCATAACTGAGTTTACAGCTCTTCACAAAATCCATCATCTTATGAAACTCTCCAGACTGTTAAAATCTCCTTGTTCACAAGAGCTGTGAAGTTGTTCTTTTCATAGATATATCCAGTTTGAGACATGATTTTGAATACTGGTGCCATTGTTAGGGAATGAGAAATTTGCAGAGAGAATATTTGCTTTGGAGAAGAAAGGGAGTTAGAGCAATTGAATTGAGAATGATAAAAGAGTAGAATAAAAATGAATTCTGCTTTTATACTATCTCAGAAATAAACTGTCAAAAACAATAAAGTGAAATAAAGTAACCAATCAAAATAGCCCAAAATAGCCATTTAAAAATAGATAAACTATAAAAATTATATCACTTATCCGTCGTGTTGTGCTTACAAACTGTAAGTATACTCGATGGATAACGTTCAAAGTTTTAACGGCCAAGAATGAGACAATTCGACGGATGAGGATAAATCAATTATCCGTCGGGTTAAGAAATAATCCAGAAAAGTAATTGATTTTTATTAATAAATAATATTCTGACGGATGATCAAACTCGATGGATAATGAGCATCCGTCGGGATGTAAATTTTGACTTAGTCAAAATTTCATCCAAAACAGAAAAATCAATTAAGTTTCTGGCTACATTAAAACTTGCAAAGATATCCGAAATAATTCAAGAATAATTAAGCATACCTAACTCACTTACCAACCTTGAAAAGGTGGATTCAATAAGTGGCTTGGTAAATATATCTGCAAGCTGCTTTTCACTTGGTACAAAATGAAGTTCCATAGTACCATTCATCACATACTCCCTAATGAAGTGGTACTTGATGTCTATGTGCTTTGTTCTTGAATACCGTACTGGATTTTCAGTGATGGAAATTATTGCACTTGTGTTATCACAGAAAATGGGAATTCTGTCCACTTATAGACCATAGTCCAACAATTTGTTTTTCATCCACAAAATCTGTGCACAACAACTATCAGCAGCAATATATTTAGCTTCAGCTGTGGAAGTAGAAACTGAATTTTATTTTTTACTGAACCAGGACACAAGCTTGTTCCCTAGAAATTGACAGGTTCCTGTTGTACTTTTTCTGTCTATTTTACAACCTGCATAATCTGCACCTGAATAACCAGTTAGATCAAAACCAGAATCTCTAGGGTACCAAATGCCAAGTTTTGGTGTTCCCTTGAGATATCTGAAAATTCTCTTAATAGCTACTAATTGAGATTCTCTAGGGTCAGCCTGAAATCTAGCACAAAGACAAGTAGCAAATATTATATCTGGCCTACTGGCTGTCAAGTACAGAAGTGAGCCAACCATGCCCTTGTAGCTTGAAATATCCACAGACTTTTCAGTAGTGTTTAATTCAAGCTTAGTTGCAGTGACCATGGGAGTTTTTGCAGATGTGCAATCCATTAGATCAAACTTGTTTAAAAGATCATGAATATATTTAGTTTGACTAATGAATATTCCATCACTAACGTGCTTAACTTGTAAACCAAGAAAGTAAGTTAGTTCTCCCATCATGCTCATTTCATAATTACTTTGCATCAATTTAGCAAACTTTTTGCAAAGTTTTTCATCTATAGAGCCAAATATAATATCATCTACATAGATTTGAACAAGTATACTAGAGCCATTAACATTTTTAAAGAATAAGGTTTTATCAACAGTACCTCTTGTGAAGTGATTTTCCAAAAGGACTTTGATAAAGTGTCATACCAGGCTCTAGGTGCTTGCTTCAGTCCATAAAGTGATTTCAAAAGATATTAGACATATCCTGGAAAATTTGGATCTTCAAAACCAGGAGGTTGACTGACATAGACTTCCTCCTCCAAATCTCCATTTAGAAAGGCACTTTTGACATCCATTTGATAGACCTTGAAATTGGCATGGGCTGCATAGACTAAGAAGATTCTGATGGCTTCAAGTCTTGCAACAGGAGCAAAGGTTTCATCAAAATCTATTCCTTCTTGTTGAAAATATCCCTTAGCAACCAATCTAGCTTTGTTCCCGACCATTATGCCATTTTCATCCATCTTGTTTCTGAATACCCACTTGGTGTCAATTGGATTCTTTCCTTTAGATTTGGGTACTAGCTTTCATACCTTGTTCCTTTCAAATTGATTTAGCTCCTCCTGTATAGCTAAAATCCAATCAGGATCCAACAAAGCATCTTCTACCTTCTTTGGTTCTTCCTTAGATAAAAAGCTGCTATATAAACATTCTTCTTGAGTTGCTCTCCTTGTTTGAACTCTAGAAGATGCATCACCAATGATGAGCTCAAAAGGGTGATCTTTAGTCCATTTTCTTTGTTGAGGTAGATTAGCCCTAGATTAAGAGGCCTCATTGTTGTCTTGATGTGTGACTGAGTTTTGATTATAAGAAACTTCCCCTGAGTTTGTGAATCTTTGATTTGAGAAAGAGGAACTTTCTGTAGGTGATCTATTCTGACTTTCAGCTTCTCTTAATGTTCCGACAGATGATGCACTTTGTTTCCCGACAGATGAAGCTGATTGTCTCCCGACGGATAAGGCAGATTATCTCCCGACAGATGAAGCATTTTGTAACTCGATAGATGTTGAATTATATGCTTCAATAGTTGTATATTTTTCTGCATTATCCTTATTCACTGTTTCTTGATCACTTTCACCATCACTGTCATCACTAACCATCTCCACATTATCAAACTTGAGGCTTTCATGGAAATCTCCATCTTGCAGTCCTTCAATCTTTTTGTCATCAAACACAACATATATTGATTCCATAACAATGTTGGTTCTTAGATTGTAGACCATATATGCCTTTCCCACAGCATATCCAACAAAAATTCCTTCATCTGCTTTAGCATCAAACTTCCCATGTTGATCAGTTTGATTCCTCAAGATAAAACATTTGCAGCCAAAGACATGAAGAAAATTTAGAGTTGGCTTCCTATTCTTGAACAATTGGTAGGGTGTCATGCATTTTGCTTGATTAACCAAAGAGATATTCTGAGTGTACCAGGCAGTATTCACAGCTTCAGCCCAAAAATATGTTGGTAACTTTGATTCTGCAAGCATAGTCCTTGCAGCTTCAATAAGAGATCTGTTATTTCTTTCCACTACTCCATTTTTTGTGGAGTTCTTGCTGCAGAAAACTCATGCATAATCCCATTCTCTTCACAAAATGATCTCATCACAGAATTCTTGAACTCATTTCCATTGTCACTCCTGATTCTTCTTACTTTAAAATCAGGATGATTATTGACTTGCCTTATGTGATTGATGATGATTTCACTAGCTTCATCTTTAGACTTTAGGAAATATGTCCAAGAGAACTTTGAGAAATCATCCACAATTACTAGGAAAAATCTTTTCCTTGAGATGGACAACATATTGAGTGGTCCAAATAATCCATGTGTAACAATTGCAAAGGTTCCTCAATTGTTAAATCAAGCTTCTTTCTGAATGATGTTTTAATCTACTTTCCTTTCTGGCAGGCATCACACAATCCATCCTTAGTAAACTCCACTTGAGGAATAACTCTTACCATCTCTTTCTTGACAAGCTCATTCATGGTCTTGAAGTTTAGATGAGATAACTTCTTGTGCCATAGCTAAATTTCATCTTGACTTGCTTTACTGAGAAGACAAGTGATAGATTATACCTTAGATAAGTTGAAGTCAGCTAGATACACATTCCCTTTTCTCACTCCAGTGAGAACCACTTTGTTGCTCCTTTTGTTAGTCACAACACAGGCTTCTGAATTGAAGGTTACTGAATTGAAGGTTACTGAATTGCCCTTATCACTAAGCTGGCTGATACTCAACAAATTATGCTTGAGATCATCCACCAGGGCAACCTCTTCAATGATGACATTGTCTTTATAAATCAAGCCATATCCCACAGTATAACCCATGCTGTCATCTCCAAAATTAATACTTGGGCCAACTCTTTCTTTGAACTCAGTGAGCAGGGTAGAATCTCCAATCATGTGCCTTGAGCAACCACTATCCAGATACCAAAGATTCTTTCTGTTTCCCTGATTACTTGAAGAACTTGTTTCTTTTTCATCAGACTTGGCCATCAGGGCTAGATTGACATAGTTTGTGTAACACCCCCAAATCCGGGGTCGGGAATTCGGGTTGTCACGAGTTCCATTTCCCTTATCAATACGTAATCTTAACAGTCAACCAACTACTGCGTATTGTGACCCCACAATATACATACACACCCCACAAGTTATAGTCTCAGAGATGAATACCGAAAATAACACAAGTCATTTTATTCCACAATTATAACCCATTTCACCATAAAAAGGGTTTCTGAATAATTTACATATTCTTTGTCATTATTACAATTCATAAATATACATAAGTCTGGCACAACAAAAGTTAAAAGCCTAGCCTACTGGTAGCTCATACCTCAGCTACAACGGCATCAACACCTACAGGAAACTGCGGAACGTTTCCTAACCGCTCACGAATTGGGAGCTTGATCCTGTTCATCTTGTCTATCTGTTGTTGTGTGATGAGAGAAGAAATCAAGGGTGAGCAACAAGCCCACCGAAATAATATGTATAATAATTAACAATATATGAGCATTCTCATAGTACTCATGAAAGTCTTGGTCAAAAGAAATGAACCAAGTTTGTTATCTTAACGCGACCAAGTCGCAAAATATTCAGTATATATATACATATATACTTTTCACAATCTTTGAAATCCTTTGACATGTATAATATACACAGAGTTCCAGTTTATAACTGTATAAAAATATCGTCGCAAGGTGATCTCATATATCTAACCTTGTCTCAACGTTTTTCTGAAAATCTTTGATATACATAAGATAATCATTTACTAGATATAAGTTTAAAAGATGAAGTTACAAGATACTCCAATATACTTATATCTTTTCTGAATACTACTTGAACTACCACCTTTCAAGTTATAATCAGTTTCAAAAGTTCATCACATAGATGAGACTACAAGAAAAGACTTGTATAGATTCAGTCTTTGAAATATCATTATAAATAATGAAGTTACGAGATACTTCATTAAGTCCCGATATATATATACACCTATATATATACATTTCATACACTCCTTGAAAACCTCTGTTATGAAAATTATAAACAGAGTTGCAATATCCAATGAATTTGGAAAGAAGAAAACCTTGGCATAAACCTGATATCTTGCTGATCAGGCAAAGATACCAATAAGTAACCTTTTCTACTAGTAGATGGACGAATTCCCCACTGGTCATCACCCTGGCCGCAATAGGACCTTATGCTGGACTGCCACTCAGCCACTTACGCATATGATGGACTCCCACTAAGCCACTTACACTTTCATGGACGCCCACTGAGCCCATGTTGCTTATGCCGACTCAATAGATGGACTTACTTCCCGAATGTTGGGTAAGTAATCAATTCATTTATCAAAACAGTAACCTCGTTGCGAATATAAAATACACCACAGAGCCGGATCCCTCAGGTTTTGAGCGAGTATTTAAATTCCCTTCGAAAGGAAGATCTTAAATTTGAAAATGAGTTTTGGGATCCGCTCTAATCTTTTAAAATCATTTTGAAGACTCGAAAATATTTTAAAGAATATTTAGAGTAATGCTGATTTAATGAAATAAATCAGTCCCGATATATGAGAAAATATCTGAATATTATTAATTAAATAATATTCCCATGAGGATAATCTTTATAAAAACAATTGAAGTAGAAGTTTTAAAACTCATACTTGAAATGAATAATAAATAACCAAAGATATACTTATACGAAAGTACGATCTTTATTTGAATAATCGAAAGTAAGTTTGATTATCGAAATATTATTCTTTAATAAAATAAAGAATATTATTTAATAAAAGAAGCGGAGTCATAAGCCCTCGAATAAATATTCAAAATGATATTCATTAAATAAAATAAACGGAGTCTTAAGTCCTCGAATGAATATTCACAATAATATTCATTAAATAAAATAAACGGAGTCTTAAGTCCTCGAATGAATATTCACAATAATATTCATTAAATAAAATAAACGGAGTCATAAGTCCTTGAATGAATATTCAAAATAATATTCATTAATTAAAATAAAGTTATCGAATAAACCTTATTCGATTAATAGTTTTGAAAACTATATCTACATATTATAAATATATATATATAATATACTCGGGAACATCGACTCCCGGTTTAGAAAAATGTTCACCTTTGGGTCCCATATACTAAGGGTATACGCAACTACTGCTTATCTCTAGCATATGTATTATGCAACTTATAAGCATTTGAATCAACAATTAGATATCAAGATTACGAAACAGACATGCATATATACCATATCAGCATGCTCCAATATATCACAAAATTTGCTAATAACAATCATGCACTTATCACAAGAAAATGCATATATATATATATATATATATTCATCACAACAACAGTATAACGGGTAGAAAACTTGTCTGAGCGACTGGGGGTGATAAATGGCTTGGGACGAGTCTGGTAACCTATAAACAACATATAAGTTGGAATTAAACCAAAGTCGCTTATGAATCTATACCTTAACCAATTAGACCTTAACGTTCGCTTTTGCGCTTAACGATTCACTTAAATCGCTCGAGTACCCTCGGCTCCACCATTTTTAATAATTTAACCATTAAGAGTTTTAAGGAGATTCTTTCGCGAGTACCCTACCAACTGCCTAATCCACTTTACATAATTGTTTCATACTCCAATTAGTCATTTAAGGGCCTTAACCAAGGTTTCAAAGTAAGGCGAGGGGTAATGGTTCGTTCGCGAAACGCCGTTACTTAAAACAGTTGTTTCTCCTAAACCGTACATCGGATTCAAGCGAACCACATATCAAAACGAAGCTCGTAATATGAACTATCTAATCACGGCAATGGTCAAAACCTAACAGTGAGTTCTCGGGTCCTGATGTTAAGAACAAAAACAGTCTAAAGTAAATCGGGCATTACGACGGCTATGTTTACGCGATTACCAAATTTTATCCTACTCCAAATCAACCACAAATCAACCACAAATCAACCATACAATCAAACTCCATCCATACAATATTACAACAGCCCCAACACCTCAAGTTCTCCAATTTATATTATTCTCAAACATGAACTAAAACTATACTTAAGTTCATTAACCAATAATCCAAGATTTACAACTCCAAAAACATTACAAAACTAACCAATCTCTAAAAATTCAATAATCATGCCCCTCATGAACTATACCAAACAAAAAAACTCTAAATATACAAAAGTAGGGCTAGGGTATGAGATTATACCTTCCTTGGTGAGTAAAAGTAACTAAGGAGCTTGAAATCACCCTTGAAAGTCCTTACCAAAGCTTAATCTAACCAAAAACACAAGATCAACAATTTAAATTTCTTGAAAACACTATTCACTCTCTTCATCCATGAATTTTAGGAAGAGATTGTGAAGGAATTTGAAGTTTAAACTTATAGGATATCTATATCTATGTACAAGGATCCTTAGATAATTACCTCACTAATTAACAAAGTTTGGAATTTAGATTTGAGTTTTTTTCTTCCTTTGAAATGAACAAAGCCGAGAGCTCTTCTTGAAAATGGAAGTGTTTTGTGTTTTTTGATGTTATGATTTGTTTTTGGCTTGGTTGATCCACTTTGTTTGTTAATTAGCTTATTACCATGGTAAATTTTGTGTGGTTCACAATCAACCAACAACACAATTCTTTTTGTCATGCTTAGGTCATCATTCTTATGTCACCTTCCCATGCTTGTCCTCTTCTTATTGGTTTGATGACATCATCATCACTAACCTCTTTGATTAACTCCTAATTACTTGCCTAATGACCGCTGATCTGTTATACGGTTCGCTTAACTTTCGTTCTCGTTTATCGTTTGAGGGATCATACCCAGGATCTTATTACTTGGGTTCCCCTAAACCTTTCTCCATATTTTATATTCCTTTTATGATCCTCTCTTATAATCCTTGAATTAAATTTTTTTAATCATGTTACCTTATACTCAATTCTTTCGGTATCTGGTGGATTTTCGGGAAAAATCAAAGTGTTTGAATTTGGATTCTGACGATCTTTACATACACTTATTTACTTTATGGAATACTAATACGATCTTAGAATTGCCATAACAGTACTCCTATATAGCGTGGTCTGATAATTTTCCTTAATCAGCATTATCAGCAAAAGTTACTATTCATAAGGGTTTCAAAAATTCCAAAAATTGGGGTTATTACAGTTTGTTTCTTCAACTTCATCCAAACCATCTGCAGCCCAGTCATTCTCCTGTGTGATGAAAGCCCTTTCCTTTTGTTTGAGCAACTTAAAGTATTTCTGTTTATAATCAACAGGCTCAAACTTCTTCTTGCTAGAATCAGACTTTCTACATTCACATGAAAAATGCCCTGCCAAGCCACATTTGAAATATTTGAATTTGGATTTATCCACCATGTTTCTACTTGGCTTGGCTGCTCCAAAATTCTTTTTGAATTTGAGCTTATCAAATCTTCTGGATAGGAATGCTAGATATTCATCAATATCATCCATGTCATCTTGGCTCAAGTGATCTTCATTTTCAGCTACCAGCCCTTTGCCCTTGCTTTCACAGACCTTTGATGCAGACTCAACAGCTTCTACCTTCATCTCTTTCTCTTTCTCTAACTCAGCAACCAGTGCTATTGACCCTCCTTTCTTCCTTCCTTTCTCCATCCTCTCATCTTGCTCTATTTTAAGCTCATATGTTTTTAGGATGCCATACATTCTCTCCAAGGTAAACTCCTTGTAATCCTGTAAATTTCTCAATGAGACTGTCATCGGCTTTCACTCTTTTGGAAGAGATCTAAAGAACTTGAGGTTAGAGTCTTTTATTTGATAGACCCTTCCATGCAACTTTAGAGCATTTATTAGCTTTTGAAATCTACTAAATATATCAGTGAGAGACTCACTATCTTCACAGTGGAAGTGCTCATATTGCTGAATTAACAGCTGCATCTTATTCTCTCTTACTTGCTCAGTACCATCACAAATAATCTGGATTGTGTCCCAAACCTCTTTGGTTGTTTTGCAGTTAATGATGTTATCAAACATATCACCATCAACTCCATTGAACAATATATTCATGGCCTTCTTGTCTTTCCTGACTTGCTCAATATCAAGATCTGACCATTCATGCCTAGGTTTGGGAACAGATGGTTCATTGCCAGTTGCAGCTCTCATTGGTACATGGGGACCTCTCTCTATGCAATCCACATATGCCTCATCTTGGGAAAGTAGATGTAGGTGCATTTTCACCTTCCAGTGGTGATAATTATCTTTGTCCAGAAATGGAATTTTGACTCCAACATCCTTCTTGTTCATCTTGCTGTTTGTTGTGATCTTTACACTCTTTGTACTTCAAGAGCTTGCTCTGATACCAATTGTTATTTCCTAACAATACAACAAGAATTATAGAAGGGGGGTTGAATGTAATTCTGGCTACTTTTTCAAGATTTTTAAAACAGTTATAACTCGATAAATATATGAGTGTTTGATTTGCAGAGTGCGGAATAGAAGAGTTATATAAATCAAAACACAAAGTAATAAAAACACAAGCTTTTAAAACTTTCTGGTGGATTTGAAAGTATCCACCACATATATATATATATATTTATATTTATATATCGAATTAGAACCCTGTAAAGCTTGAATAGCTCACAGCTGCTTACAAGTAGAACAAACAAACTATAGAGAAATTCTTGACAGGTACAACCTTTTTTATCTCTCTTTGAAATGTGTTTGCTTAGTTGAATGTTCTACTAGCTACACTTTGTTTATATATCACCAAGTTTACATGACAATAAGACAAGATAATAAAACAAAACATATCTAGTCTAACTTCATGCTGCTTCACTACTCTATTCCAGCATCTTTGAATATCTTCATAATAGCATGGAAATGGTAATGCTTCTTTGTTCTCAAATCCTTGCTAAACAGGCTGCCACATTCCTTTTGCAAACACCCAACGCATGTGAATGTGTTGTCATTGTCAACAGATATTTGAATTTGATCATCCGTCGGGTACATGCTTGTCATCCGTCGGGTAGCTTTGTTGTTCATCCGTCGGGTAGCTTTGTTGATCATCTGTCGAGTAGCTATTTGTCACTTGACTCCATTTCACTTATACAGAATTACAAGACATCTTATATTAACAATTAATCAACCTATTCTGCATATCCACTAGTAGTCAACATGACTCATATACTCCTACAGAATCTACACAAAGTTGTTTGCAGAAATGTGCTACAATACTTATTTGTTACATAAGCTACTCACCCGGTGGATGTCAAATTGTCAACCATCGGAACTATATTAAATCATCCGTCGGGACTATATTTGATCATCCGTCGAGTGCTACAAAATACACTATGTTAAATTTACTAAGGTGTTTTGTTTAATTATCATCAAGTTCACAACATATTCCTAATAAAGGCCTCATCCATAGTTGTCGTGAAGTCCTTGGAAATCCATGCATCCATATTACCATCTGCTTCATCTGCAATCTTCTCCTGCTGCTCTAACATCCTCCTTGTAAGAAAGTAGTATTGCTTGATAGTATTGGTTTGACATATCTTTAGTAAGGAATTGTTGAGTGATATTGTCTACGCCTGCAAGTTTCTCAACCAAAAGATCATTAACTATAGTAGGTTGGGCTTGAGCATTTTGAGGCCATTGAGAGATGATGTGAGAATGTTGTGGTGTCGTGTTTGAGGTAGAGGGTATGTCTGTGTGGTTTGAGGTGGAGGTTATGGAGGTAGGAAAATCTCCTGTGACAGAAGTCACATTTGTACTCACAGTTGGAGCTGTGGTTATGATAGTTTGTTGTGACAGTGTGTTGTTCACCAATAATGGGAACCTCCATTTGAACTGGAGGGTATTTGACCAGGTTACTGTCATGTACCATAGTCTCAAACCCTTGTTCTTCTTTCAAAGAACTGGCACTTGATTGTGCTATACTTGCCTCCCCAATAACTGGATCATTGACAATTTTATTCCCAACTTCAATTGACAATGCAATTTTAGCTAGGGTTTTGAGGGGAGTTATCCCTACTAGAGGAACCTCCAATTGAATTAGAGAGGATTTAGATAGCTCCCCCTCAGGAGTACTACCCTCAAACCTTTCAATCTGTGAAGATTGATTTGCACATGAAGGTGCTAAAGTAACAGACGCAGGGTCTTCATTTAAAATTGATGAAACCCTTGTGTTTGTGTTTGTGTCATCAAGGTCTGCCCCAGCTTGTAGCCTCTCACCAACTAAATGTGGTTCCTGGGTGGTGAGCACAGTTTCTTGAACTGTATCACTTGATTTTGGCAACACTTGAAAAGAGGATTCAAGTGTTTTATTGTAAGAAGAAGAAATTTGAGATATTAGAGTTGTGATATTAGGATTGAGTGTTGGAAACTCCCCCTGAGTAAATGAGGGAGTTTCAAATGATGTTCCCTCTTTGTGTGTGCCAACCATATTTATTCTTTTACCAACTTGAGAGTGCTCAAGTTGGGGTGCAGACTCTGTACAGATTTCGCTAGGAAGAGTGCTTTGTTCAATAGAGACACCTTGTTGAGAAGGTGCCTCTAGAGTCCATTTATTGCCCTTTTTACAACTGCATCCTTTTGGGAAGATGCAGAGGTGGCTACTTGAGTGGTCAACTCAGCTTTCTTAGTCTTTTTTGGTTTCCAGACCAGGTTAGACTCTATTTATGTTTCTTCATCACCACTCTCAGCAATAACAATTAAGGGTGCATTCTTTCTCTTCTTTTTACTCATTTCATCCTGTTGGGAGGATGAAGTGGTTGGATTTCTAGCTTCTAATGGTAATGAAGAAGGGGTCTCAGTTGTGGAAGACCCCTGTTGGTAGTCCTATACTTGTACTTCCACGGGTACATGAGCCATAACTGTACTAGATAAGGCACTAGACCTCATGTCAGACATAGGGTATGGGTAGGTTTTAAATCTCTCTAACATAAAGTTAATGATTTTTAGACCTAGGGTACCTTATTCTTTGTAATTAGTGAACCGAATAATATCTTGGACACATGTTTATAATTGCCTATTTTAGTCCTATCAATACCATTAAGTAAATGTATGTCTACAACTTTATGATTTAAAGTAGACATTATAAACCTAGGAAAGAAAATTTCCTTACCTCTGTTGGCCAATGGCATTGTGAGTCTAGTGCTGAGTTCTTCCAGGATCAATAGCCCCACATTAATGTGCCTGTTGTGAGCCATTGAGAACACCAGCTTTTAGAGCACGTTAGATATATTGTCATACTCAATCTTCCTGCAGGTGAAGACTCTCACTATTGAATTAAATATGAATGACCTTTCCCTCCTGAGATGTTCTTGTTCAAGCTGGCAAGATTGATCTTCTCACTGTAATTTATGAAATCCATAAATTCAGCTAACTCATCTTGAGTTGGTACCTCCATCATGCTGTCAGTAGGGATTCTCAGTGCCTTGTTGACATCATTCTCATCAAATTCCACTTGTTGGCCTTGAATTGAACTGCTTACCACCAAGGACACAGCTTGATTCTCATGCACAAAAATTCTAACTACAGCTGAATCCCAGAAGTCATTGAGAAAATCTAAGTACATGATAGGATTAACAGTCAAGGCACCTGCAAAGTAAGTCTCAGATAAAAACTTAACAAAGCTCTTGAAACTATCAGGAGCTTGGTTAGCATTTGTGAAAGCTAAGAGTTGGTACCGTCCTTTGGGATAACAGCTCCAACAGTGTTTGACGCCATTGTAAATGTATGGATTTGGGTGGGTAAGAGATTTGAGAGAGAAAGAGCTCGAAATGAGAGAGAACGGTCAAGGTTTGCAAAAACCAGGTCAATTGAGATCTCGAAAGCGTAAAGAGGGGTTATGTCGAGATATCTGGGTATTTATATAAAAAGATAAGTGACATGTCGATAAAGTAGGAAAAAATGGTTCGGATTTGCTTATTGAGAAGTCACGTGAATTGTAAACTCATATCGAGATGCTATTTTCCTGGCTCTAATCGAGAACTAGATAGTAACTTATCGAGATGTAGAACAAATACTCAGTTTATCCTAATTGGACTGAGTTATTCCAATTTTTATTTGAATAAATTAAAATAAAATTAGAATGAATTTATATCAAAAGTATTTTACTAAAATAATTAAAAAAATTAAATTATTTCAGTTCTAAGTTATCGAGAAATCTAAAATTTATACTTGTAAAGAACTCTATGAATAGACATATATCGAGATCTCTACAATACTTATCGAGAAGTCATAATGAGGCTTGTCGAGAAGTCCTTCGAGAGGTCGGGAAAAAGACTTATCGAGAACTCCATCGAGAAGTCTCAAAATGACTTGTCGAGAAGTCATTTAGACTTATCGATAACTCATTTCTCTACATACTTTTGTTCTTTTCAATTCTGTCTAATATCAATTTCACATATTGAAAATGTAAATTAACAGTTCGACAACTTTTCTTAGAATTTAAAAAATTCCAAGTTGAATTTTAAATTTTGAAAAATAAATATACAGAGAATTCTGAAATATTTATAAATCATATTCCAGTTAATTTCCAGTTAAATCAAATTAATTTTGATTTATTAGAAATTAATCTGCTGCAACATATTAGCTGAGTTCTTGCCTTTAGGATAAAGAATTTAACATTCCAATTTCACCAACAAGTCTAGTGAAAGTTGCTTCATCCAAAGGCTTAGTGAAAATGTCAGCTAATTGTTTTTTTGTTGGAACAAAAATGAGCTAAATGATACCATTTGTAGCATGTTCTCTAATAAAATGGTACCTTACATCAATGTGCTTAGTTCTAGAATGATTAACTGGATTAGCAATAATAGACATGGCACTAGTATTGTCAAACATAATAGGAACTTTGTGTAACAGTAGGCTATAGTCCATTAGTTAATTTCTAATCCAAAGCACTTGAACACGACAAATTCCTACAGCTATATATTTAGCCTCATCTGTAGAAGTTGACACAGATTGTTGTTTTTTACTATACCATGATACAAGTCTTTATCCAAGAAATTGACAATTTCCACTTGTACTCTTCCTGTCAACCTTGCATCCAACAAAATCCGTTGTGTATCCAACAGCTTCAAAACCAGTTCTCTTAGGATACCATAATCCCAAGTTTGTTGTTCCCTTCAAATATCTAAAAATTCTCTTTACTGCCATCATATGTGATTCTTTGGGATTTTCTTGAAATCTAATACACAGACATGTTGCAAACATAATATCTGGTCTAGCAGTGAAGTATACTAAAGATCCAATCATTCCTCTATATCCATACATGTCAATACTTTTTCCTTTCTTATCTTCATCCAACTTAGTAGCTGTAGACATTGGTGTAGATGCAGGTGAGCAGTCAACCATTCCAAACTTCTTTAATAAATCTTTAACATATTTGGTTTGACTAATGAAGACGCCATCAGTTCTTTGACTAACTTGAAATCCAAGGAAGTAATTGAGCTCTCCCATCATGCTCATCTCATATTCACTCTGCATGAGTCTTGAAAATCTTTGACATAACTTTCATTAGTAGAACCAAAAATGATATCATCCACATAAATTTGAACTAGGATAATATCATCACCATGCTTCTTGTAGAATAGAGTCTTATCAATAGTTCCTCTAGTAAATCCATGTTTGATCAAGAATTCTGATAGTGTGTCATACCATACTCTAGGTGCTTGCTTTAAGCCATATAGAGCTTTCAACAATTTATAAACAAAGTCTGGAAATTCTGGATCTTCAAAACCAGGTTGTTGTTACATATAGATCTCCTCTTCCAATTCACCATTGAGGAATGCACTCTTCATATCCATTTGATACACCTTAAAGTTTGAATGTGCAACAAATGCAAGGAAGATTTATATTATTTCAAGTCTTGTAATTGGAGCAAAAGTTTCATCATCGTCAAATTCTTCTTCTTGTGAGTAGCCTTTAGCAACCAGTCTTGTTTTGTTCCTTGTCACAATTCCATTTTCATCCATCTTGTTCATATACACCCATTTTGTTCCAATAATGCTTCTATTTCTTGGTGCATGAACCAATTCCCAAACTTTATTTCTCTCAAACTAATTTAATTCTTCCTGTATGGCAGTTATCCAGTCATGATCAAGCAAGGCCTCTTTATTTTTCTTTGGCTCAACTTGAGACATAAAACATGCATGTAAACATTCATTTGCAGTAGCACTTCTAGTTCTTACTCGAGCATTGGGATTACCAATTATTGCATCTCTAGTGTGACTTCTATCCCATTTTCTGATGTGATCTTTTTGACTAGAATTGCTCTCACCATTGGCATGACTTGCAGAACCACCATCTTCTTCTCCCCCTGAGTTTGCGCCATCAAACTCAGATAAAATTCTTTCTTGATTAGATTTTTCATTTTCATGGATCACTTGCTCAGTTATTTATTGATCCATTCTATTTTATGTGTTGATTTCAGCATCATCCTCAAAATCACTGTCAATATTGAGATTTTCAAACTTCAAAATTTCAGCTTCATTTTCATCAAGGCATTCCAAGCCTGGACACTTGTCATCATCAAAAGTCACATCTTTGCTCTCCATAATTTTCTTATGTTCAAGCACATAAACTCTATAGGTAGTTCTCTCCAATGAATATCCCAGAAAAATTGCTTCAAAAACCTTAGAGTCAAATTTTCCCACATATTCAGAGTTATCTTTTAGTACAAAACACTTGCTTCCAAACGCAAGCAGATGCTTCATAGTAGACTTTATTTTATAGAATTGAGTAATGTATTTTTCTATGCTTTTTGTTGATCAAATATTTGTTTTAAGTATAGCATGCAGTATTCACAACTTCTTCCCAAAAACTTGTTGGCAGATTGGCATCTTGCAGCATTGTTCAGGTAGCTTCAACTAGAGTTCTATTTTTCCTATGAACAACACCATTTTGTTGAGGTGTTCTTGCATCTGAAAATTCTTAAACAATGCCTCTGTCTTTGCAGAATTCACTCAATGCTGCATTTTTCCATTATCACTTCTCAATCTTTTTATACAGTTTTGCTCTTCAGCCTGCTTTTCAACTTTCTTTATGTGATCAATAATGATGTGTGGAGTTTCATCCGTTGAATGCATAAACTCTACCCATGTATACCTTGAGTAGTCATCCACCATCACCAGTGCATATTTCTTCCTAGAAATAGATAAGACATTAACTGGTCCAAACAGGTCCATGTGAATAAGTTGCAAAGGTGCACTTATGAAATTCACAGTTTTGCTCTGGTGACTAGACCTCTTCATTTTGCCTTTCTGACGAGTCTCACAAACTTCATTTTGCCTTTTTCACCAAGACATTAATTGCTTTATAATTCAGGTGAGAGGGTTTCTTATGCCACAACTTGCTTTGCTAAATAAATGCCTTGGTATAGAAGCAACAAATTCCTTCCTTGTTTGCTGAACTTAGGTCTGCAACAAACAAGCTTTCTTTTCTAACTCCTTTAAGAGCAGTTTCACCAGTATTTTTGCTAATAATTGAGCAGTCTTCTTTTTCAAAATTTAGCTTGAATCTTTTGTCAGTAAATTGGCTGACTCTTAGAAGATTAACTTCAAGTCCAGCAATCAGTGCTACATCTTTTATGACAGCATTTCCAGAAACCAGCTTGACATATCCCATTGTGAATCGTTTGATGTTGTCTCCAAAAGTCACCAATGGGCGAGCCATCTCCTCAAATTATGATAGCAGGGCCTTATCACCAGTTATATGTCTGGAGCATCCACTATCAATGATCCATATGACTCTTTTCATTTTGCCCTGAACACAATGAGGATAAGTGTGTTTAGCTACCGAAGGAGTATTGGGTACTTTTTTCCTTTTCACAAAAGTTGGAGAAGTAGAATTTGATGATTAAAAAAGAACAGTGTTTATAGATTGATTTGTGTTTTCCTTTTTAGTTATAGATCCAAAATTAACTTCTTTGAGGTCTACTCCCAGTTTATGACAACTTGTCATCACTTTCATATTGCAAGGAATGCAATCAAATTTATCACAGAATGAATGGGGATCTTCAGCCAATGCTTCATTATATTTGCAGACTCCCAACTTTGGCTCACTAACAGCCTTTTTACAAAGGTGAGTTATGTGATTTATTGAGCCACATCTTTGAAACTGCTTTTTAGGGGTATCTGCAACAAAGACATAGTTGTTGCTCTTGTTTACACCTAGTTTTAATTTTCTTGGTTGGTGTCTTGATAACTTGATTGACTATTGGTTTCTTTTCAAGTTTATTTGTGGTTGTGGTTTTTGCATTTTTTTTTCACTGTCATGAATCCCCCATACCGAGATACCAATATTCTCCTTTGATTTGATCTAACTTCCTCTATACCAATAATTTTTTTATAATTTTTTAAAATAACTACATCCACTACTTCTCTACACTATACCCACTTTATACATATAATATTAATCGGTCTCACTACTTTACTCACTTTTTAAATTTTGCTACATTACTTTATCATTTTTCTTAAATTCTGTACCCAGCTCAAATATAAATATTTGGGAGGGACGGAGGGAGTAATTATTAATTCATTAATTAATTTGATACTTCTAAATTAATAAAATTATTTATATAATTTGTATAGATTTTTTTGTGCTTCAAATTTAACTTTGAAACTTTTTTACTAGAATTTGTTGACATTAAATTAGAAATTAATGGTATCATCAATATAATTATATAAACTATAAAACGAGAACGTTTATGTGACGTCTCTTAGACCATATCATCCTATTTTTTGAATTTTCTCCTTAATTTTAATTAAAAACTAAAATTTACCTTATATTCTTCTAAACTTTTTACACTTTCTTCTTAAAATTCAATTACCATCTTGATACTCTCTATACTCGGACAAAACTTTCTTCACTTTCTTTTTTAAAACTCAACTTAATAACTTAATATTAATTACCCTCTTATTATTATCTGAAAAATTCTCTTCAGTTACCTTATAAAGATTTGATAATTATATAAAAGATAGGAGATTTGATAATACAGAAAAATAAAAAAATTATTTATTAATATTTTTTTAAACTTTCTTTTCAAGTCAAAAAAACTTGAATTACCTTTCAAAAATTTATAAATAGAGGGAAAGTGAAAAGATCTATTTTAATATTGTTCTACACTTTCTCTTCAATTAAAAAAAATTAAAATTGCATAATAAATTAAAAACAATTATAAATTTTTTTATGAATAAATACATCAAAATATTGAATTATAAAATGAGGGGTTTATTATTGGAGAATAGTTTACACATATCGAGAGCAGCTGCAATAATGGTGAGCCTTCTTCTTCCAGCTTTTTATGTATATTTCTATGTGTAAGTATACATTTATAGTTATTAAATTTAATTCTTAATTTTATGATTATTTTTTATTGTACTAAAGTTGTAAATGTACTAATGTTTGTACTTTGTGATTTGTGTTTCGACTTGCAATTTCAAGGGGTTTGGTCTCTGGTTCATTTTACGGTAATTTTGCTCGGTAAATTAAGATTATTACTCGGTTTTTAAGTCTATTCTAATATTTGTTATTTAATATGATCATAAACATGCAAATAACACGCATGTTATTGTAAAACCTCCATAAATTAATAACCTTGTTAAATTAATAATTTATTATAACTCCGAGTCGGGTCCTTTGTGCTAAATTAATATTTCGCTAAATTTATAAGATAATATTTTTTTATTAATGCGTATAAGTCTCATATAATATATAAATTAATAATTGCATATTACATCAAAATTATAGATTTCTAGGATGCACTTTTATAGTAAGCCTCAATAGTAACCTGCTTCTTTTTAAAATTGATGTCGCCTTATACTTCATCTTGAATCTTTCTTAATGCATTATGGAGTTCTGGCGTACTATATTTATATTGCAAGAGAAAATTACGTAATGTGATCGTTGCTTTAATGACATCTTTTCGTGAGAGTGCCTCCAACTGTGTATTATCATTTTAATCTTCTTTTTTATTTCCCAAGACACTGTTAATAATTTGTTTATCATCCAACAATTTACTTAAATTCATAAATATTTCTTAATGTTATTTTAAGTATTCAATAGATGAAAACAAATTATTATTCTGAGAATTGTATATGTTATAAAATTTTAAATAATATATCTCGATAAATTAATAAATTATTAATATATCGAAAAATTAATAAATTATTAGTTTATCGATATATTAATATTTTGATTAATTAATAATTTTCATGCTACCAATGGTATTAATTTATCGAGATTTTACTGTATTCGACTTGATGAATGACGGTAGTAGGATGTTAAAACATGATATTTATAAGGTTGGTGTAAAGCGCACTTTACTAGACACTTGGTCAGAATCAAGAGTTTCGATTGTAAGAAAATCACAGAAGAGTTTTAGAAAAAAATGATGGTTCTTTTTCAAAGTCGTCATCCCTTTCCTGAGTTAAATTTAGGCTGAAAAATAATTTTTGAAGATAATTTTCTCCGGATAAGAGCAATAACTTTGTTTTGTACATTGTTCATTAAGTGATGGGTGACCTATGATACTTCGGTCTCTTAAATATAATTTCATGAAAAGAGCGCCTAGCGCCTAAGTAAGAAACATGTTTAATTAGAGGGTGTTTTTTTGGAATTTTAATTTATTCAGAATTTCAGAATAACTAAATACAAAATCGAAAATTCAAAAAAAAAATCATAATATTATTTTAATATATTTTATATTTTATTTAAAAGCACGTTTATAAAACCGCCGTAAAGCATGGCATAATTCATAGTTTTATTCAAAATGATATTTATATTTAATATTTTAAAAAGTTGTAAACTTAGTTTAATAGTGACATTATGCGCAAAAATTAAATCAATTATAATTTTAAAACTTAGAAGCCATGTGACCAGAAACCCTTATATATAATAATATAAGTACAATACCTACGTATTCAAATTTCAAATGTTCCTACTTGCCGGCAAAACTAATAACTTCGAATGTTCTTTCTCTTTCTTTGTATGGTTTGAAAGTTCTTTAGATTCGGTGGATAACAATAAAAAAATGAAAAAAATAACTTAATAAATTTTAAAATTTATTTGGCAAAATGACAAAGCCAATTTTTTTTGTGAATTAATAAAATTTAATGTATCTTATATTATTCTATAATCGGTCCCTTTTGGGTGCAAAGTTACAACGATGAGATGAACCCATCACTTTGCAACGATGAGAAGAACCCATCACTTTATGTCTAGGAATTTATTTATTTTTACCATAGGAAAGGTAAAAGCTCAACCAATATAGAGTACACAAGAACTCAACAACTGCACCATGGATATACTATCTAGGTATATTTGTTTGAGGAAAATTACCAAAGACTGAAGCATTGTTAAAATAATAAGCCCAAAGTTAATAACAATTATAACATAGCTAATGAGAAGCTAAAGAGTATAATAATAATTAAAAAGAAAGTGTCGAACAGAGATTAAATTTAGTATAGAATCTTCACAATATGCAGAAGTACTAAATAAGTTTCTTTACCAAAAGAGTAACCAAGATTTCTAGAGCTTCTGGATGACAACGGAATTGGCTAAGCCAGCCTCTTCTATTGTCTGGTCCTGATTAGTGAGTTGTTTTGGAGGGAACCCAACAGTCTGCAGATGATAGCTTCTTGGCGCAGCAGGCCTAGATGCATCAATGAAGCCACGGATATCTCTAACTGTATGATGGAAATTAAAACGTGACACCATGCGTGTGCCATCTGCCAACCTTAGCTGAATTGAGGTAGAAGGTAATGCCTGATCCACAACTAAGCCCATCGATGGTGGTGGGGCACTCTGCAAATTGCTTACAACAGTTGGCTCTACTGGTGGTACTACATCATTGTTGCTGCCTAATGTTCTACCCTGGCCCTGAAAAGAGTTGGGGCGCTTCTTTGGTACCTACATACAAGAAAAAATATGGAGGTGATAAGAACGAACAAGTTCCAGGAAGAATGTGTAGAAAGTAATGAATTCAAAAGAGATGCAAATAACGCACAGGGCACTCTTGTTCTTTTCTCATGAGATTAACATGGACAACAGTCCTACTATCAGCTGGCGCAAGCTCTCGTGGACACTCGGACTTCCTGATACTCTGCATTGCAATGTTATAAACACTTCTTGTCAGAACTTTATTAGATATACAACAATCAATGCGTAATTACTAATCAGTACCTAATAGTAAAAAAAAAAATCTCAAGACATATAAAATTAATAAACCCAGCAACCCACAAAAATCAAAAGCCTTATAGCCATCTCACATACAAATGGTTTAAGGGGTCCAAAATTAAACCATATACGATGTCTTAATATAACTTCATACTTCTCCAGAGTCAAATCTCTTATTACTTGTGGGACTAATTTGAATGCACACCATAGGGACATGTTATATAAATATATATAGAGGAATATCTATGAGCAAGCTAACCGAGAACCTAGCAAATAAATTCATTCACCGTTCGAAACACACTTGAAGTACAAGGCTAATACTGAGTTGCAATTATGACTGCTTGTAAACTATAGTAACATGCAGTACCTCTAAGAAAGATGCATTTTCTGGATCATCCATCCTCCGCAAGGGACCGTCATCTATGGTGAACCCATTTGTCCAAACAGTGATAGTGTGTGTGACAGTTTCAGGATGTGAAGGAGCATTTGAAACTGTTTCTCCAGTTAGGAGTCTTGCTGTTCCGGTAAAATTTCTTGAACTTGAAGATGGCTGAAGGTGATCCACATGTCTTTCCACACCTCCTGCCTGCCTAGCTTGATTGAATAAAGCATCTACATCATTGCCTTTTGATGGATCCTGCACAAGCATTCCACTGCAATTGTTGACAAGCATCAGCATATTATCTCGGTTAAAAAACAACTTGCTTATGACTATGAAACAACACTACGCAGTGACTTGAAAAACCATAATTAAATCTGAAAAATCGGCAGGATTGAGCCTAGCTAGTACTTTTCTCCTCTGTAGTAATAAGGAATTCAAGGGTTTAGGTGTCTGTGGATATTAAAATTTCTGCACTAGGCCATAATATCCAGCTAATTGCTATTACACATGAAATAAAGCTAATATATTTGGCTTGATTTCCGACCTTATCATTTCTTTTTCTGTTTTTCACCACATGTAGTCTGATACTTAGTGAAGATATGTATAAAACAATCCGACATATTGTTTTATAGAAATACCGATATGCGTTCTTTATATTTCACAAATAATTACTAGTAGTCTAATTTGCATTTTAAAAATAATTATTATTGATTCAACTTCTAATCAACTAATGGTGCAATAGATGGGAACATCAACAAGGCCTAACGTAACGTATTAAGCTCTGATCAAATCTTGGTACAAAACTCATCTACTTGAAATATGTCAAACTAACATTAAATTGTCAATTTAGAACTTAAGCTGCCAACTGAACAAACCAATGGAGGTTTCAACTTTGACTGATGGGAATGTACTTGAAACTTATAGGTCACCTGTGATTTAAGAATAAACTATTCTAATATTTTTCTTTCTTACAAACATGATAAATAACACAAGACTAACTTATCGCAAGTAACATCACCCGTAATTCAATTTTGGTTCAATACTTAGTATAGTATACCACAATTTGTAGTCAATAAATCACAAAATTAGAGGTCGAGGAGTCCATGCCAATGGATTTAACTGTTACTTATTCTAATGCTAGCACAAAAGAGAACAAAAAAAAAAAGAAACCAGATTCAAGCATCACATTTACAAATTACACTCATGTAAAATTACTCATACTCATAAAATTAGCAAACTTGGACATAGTAGTAGATTCGCGAAGCTATTGTTCTGCTCATAAGTCATAGCATCGCTAATTGATCAACACACAGGCGATGCTAATTGATCAACACACAGGCTAGTTACGGAAAGTAGACATACATTACATTTACTGCTGATACAACACACCTATAAATATATAAATATATAAACAGGCTCATCTGCTGGAGAGACCAATTGCGAACAATATATCATGCCTTCTACGCTAAAAAAAATCTCCAAAGAACGCAACTCAAAATATCTCGAAAATTACCTAGGGTTCGTAAATTACCTTTTCTCGCCACCAGTGTAGTACTCTTGAGGCTGCTCATCGCTATCAGAATCATCTCCATCCTTCTTATTAAGATCAGCAAACGAATGAATTCTCCCGCCACGACTCCCGGAGGCCTTATCACTCCCCTGTCTCCTCGACCGGAGATTATAAACACGATCAGATTGCGGACGCATCGGCAGCTGCGGCGACGGCGATCTAGACCTCGACGGCGTCGATTCTGGAGACAGAGACTCAGATCGCTCGGCAGCGACGGGATTTGCAGCGTCATCGGCGGCGGCGACGGCAGCGGCGGAGGAGGTTTCGAAGAAAGTGGAAACGGCGGCGTCGAGATCGAAGTTGTGACTTTCGAGGAAAAAGAGAGCTTCTTGTGGAGAAGATGAAGTGATGGTAGTGAATGTGTTGATGAGATCGGCGTGGGGGTGATTGTTAGGGGCTGTTTGGTTCTCCATTATCGCAAGCTTTCTTTTTTGTCTTATTTTGAGGGTGTGAATAAGATTTATAGAGTGGATTGTTGATCACGTGGTTGAATCGTGAAGTGAAACGATTTGTGTACAAGCTGTGACTCTTGCTATTAAGCCCAACTAGTTCTATTGGGCTCTAAATTGGGTGCCATATCGAATTCAATCAAATCATATTTTTCTGTTGAATTTCTTTTTTCGAGATGATATTTTTATTAACTTTTTATTGAAAAATTTATTCAATTAAAATTTGACAAATTTTAATTCACTCCGATATTTTTTTTTTGTATCTAGTGAATTGGGTTTATGATGATATTTCTGTTTGTATGATCTGAATTCTTGATTCTAGGTTAGTTGAGTTTTTTTGGGTTTCTTGATTTTTGTAATATGATTGGAATATCGGATTTAAGTTCGTTGTTTCAGTTTGTGAATAAGTGGATGTTTTTAGGATTTTAATATTGGAATTGAGTTGGGTTGTCGTTTCTCGAAGCAGTTGGGCTTTTTAGGATGGAAATGTTGATTGTAAGTTGAGTGTTTTGTTTCTTAATTCAGTTGGTATTTTAGGATTTGAATATCGGAATTTGAGTCTCTGAATCGAACTTTACATCCCTTATATAATAATTTTTATAATTAAATCTAACGATTTTTGTAAATTTAATCATAAATATCTAATGATTATGAATTAAGTAATTGTAACGACTGGGAATTCGCGACGTAATTAAGTAAATAAAATATGATTTCAGTGGTGTGATTATAAATTATGTGACTAAGTGATGATTAATTGTCTTTATTTTATAATAGTATCTGGGAGCGTAGATAGATGTCTTCCAATTTAAAGAGTCAGTTAAGGGGTTAAGCTGTGTTGTCGGGCCGTCAGGTAGAACGAAACTCGTCTTAAAAAGGGATTAAAGTGTTTAAATGTGAAATATGCGTGAAAAGGAATGATTAAGTGAGAATTATGTTCTAGTGATGTGTCGGTTAGTAAAGATAATTGATTGTGAAGCGTAAATGAAACGCTGAGCGTCGGGCCGTTAGGCAGAACGTGACCCGATACGCGAAAAAGAGAAATAATAATAAGAAGGGGAAATTGTAAGGTCAATTATGAGTTGTGATGTGTGGATATATATATGTGTTTGTTTGCCTGTATGCATGATTACGTGATTTCTTGATTTTAAATGGATATAAGGGATTTATTCGGATTAAAATAAGATTTATTGAACCTTTATACATTTTTATAAAATTATTCGAGAATGGTCAAGGCATGAAATTTATTTTGTTATCTTCAAAATAGTCCTAGAGACTTTTTAAAAATGATAGACGGATTTATTTCGTGATCTTGCATTTTAAAATGATTTTAAGGAGTTAAAATGCTATTTTCAGCTAATCTTGTAAAATCCGTATTTAATCAACCGTTCGCTCAAAAATTATTCTGAAAATATGGTTGGAAAGCTAATTTCGAGATCTATGCTCTAAAATTTATATCGTTCCATTCTCATCTCTTCTGAGAGAGCTATTTCTTGAATAAATCCATTTTTAGATTAAAATAAGAGAAAAGAGAAAAAGAAATTTAAAAGTATGGTACAATGACCATACTACCCTTCCAAGCTAATATATATACCCCTTTCCTCCCCCTTTTTCTTTCTCTTCACCCGGCCTCACTCTCTCATCTTTCACATTCTCTCATTTCTCTCTCTTTCTCTCTCACTCTCGAAGTCTCTCTCTCTCTCTCTCTCTCTCTCTCTCTCTCTCTCTCTCTCTCTCTCTCTCTCTTCCTCTCGGTACACCTCTCTTCTTCACTTAATTTCTATGGATTCTTCCATAAAACTTCATTCTTAATCCATATATGGGCTTTAAATATTATGCATGTGTGTGTAGGTGTTTGCATGCGTGTGTGCGTGTATGTTTATGTGTGATGTTGAGCCGAGAACCTTGGTTCGAGGTCTTCTTGCAAGTTTTGACTTTGATTTTCTTGATTTGTGATGAATTGTTGTTGCATATGATACTTGTTGTTGTTCGATAGAGAAATCGGAGGTTTTTATGGTTTGAAAACCCCCGAATGGGGGCACCACCGTAGAACCACCGCCACCGGTGATGAACTCCGGTGAACCGGTGGTGAGTCATGATGTGTAAACTGAACTCTACTAATCATAAAAATTATTTTCGATGTTTGCATGTGATGTTTCTTCAAAAAGCCGAACGACTTTTGATTTTAAGAAGATTAAGTTGATTTTGTTGATTTAAGTGGTTGTGGATGTTTATTCTAGGATAATATTGAAAAATTAGAATAAATAGTGATTCAAGGATTTGGAACAATGTTTGCATGTGTTGATTTCCTAAAAACCCGAATGGGTCCTTGATTTTGAGAAACTAAATTTGATTGTTTGATGAAAATGACTTGTTAATGTATATTCTTAGAAGTAATTGAGAAATTTGATTAGGTGATGATTTAAAGAATCGAAATAAAAGTTGCATGTGTTATTTTGCTTGAAAACCGAGTTGTTCTTGATTATTAAGTTGATTTTTATGATGTAAATGATTTGTTGTTGATTGATTGTAGAGATTCTTGAATAAGTAGATTAAGATGTGGTTTAAGAACTCCAAATGATGCATGCATGTCCTGATTATTGGAAATTTCGGGTGTTATTGCTTGCCCTTAAGGGATTAAAGTTGATTTATGTGTTTAAATGCACTATAAATGCGATTTTGATTTGGTTCTAGTAGGTGCATGTCAAGATAAAGTTTTGCATGTAAGCGTTTAGGCTAAAAGATGATTTAAAGGAATGAGTAGTGAATTGATTCCAAGTTTTTATGCAATTGTGATGCTTGTATGATAATGTTTGATTCTTGGGTTGTGTTTTTTGGTTATAGTCGAATGGAATATGGATATAAAAGTGATTGATTTGATGATAAGTGAATGCATGTGTAATTCCTAAGAGATATATGATTTGTTTGATTGTTTTGGTTCGAATTAAGTATTGAAAAAGGAAGGATTAAGTCGTCTAGTTACAAGGGTATATAATTGACATGATAACTCAAGTATAGAGTTAAAAATGCAAGGATTAAATTCTATATGTCGTATTTGCATCGTAATGTGTGATTCGAAGTCTATATGGTTAAAGTATACGAGTTATGGTATAAACATGTTGTGTGATTATAATTGAGTATATAAATACTCTTAGGGTATTGCGATTAAGGGAAATGTTAAGCGTTCTAGGAACGTCAAGTGGGAATCTAATTAAGGTTTTGGTTTTTGGATTGTAGATTCGGAGCGTGAGGGCATTCAGGCTAGGAAAGGGAAAGGTATACTAGGTGGCAGTAGTTCAACCTTTGTGAAACAGGAAAACAAATTCAGGCAAGTAACTCTACTTATGTAAATGGTTATAAAGAGGATATTGTTCATGCCATGTAGAGTATTGAACTTTTATAGTAATGTACCCCTGTTATTGATTCTTGAGATACCATATCATTGTTCTTGTGAACTTGTTATTGATAAGATTATTGTTCAAACCCTTTGATAACCTTTTCTTATCCCGATTACTTGTTAATACCATGAACTATTGTAAACCCTATAAGAACCTTAACGAACCCCTTGGATAATTATCATTTACTCCTTTGTTTACCTTATGCCCTATTGATCCTTGAAACGGTTTTGATTCCCTAACTTGAGTACCTTGTTATCATTTGATCAAGATCCCTAGAATTGAACTTTGCTTATCCTTGATTCATTTCCTTATTTTTTGAATACTTGAAATTTGAACTTAAGAATGAGTTTCGACTTGAAAGAGTCTGAATGATTTCATATTCTTGGTAATGATAAAATGAATTTAGTAAAACCTTTTTTTTCCAACACAAGGTTTTCCAAACGAATTCCTGATGGATTGGATTCAGACGTAAGAGACTAGTGGGACTAGTCCAATCATGTTAAGAGGCTAGCGGGGCTAGTCCAGTTTAAGGCTGAAATTATGCCATTGGTACCTTAAAAACCGGATGGAGGTCGGTACGGGCTGATCACCCGTATTATTATGAATTGAAAGTTAAAGAAGATGAAGTGATGGTAGTGAATGTGTTGATTAGTTCGGTGTGGGGGTGATTGTTAGGGGCTGTTTGGTTATCCATTATCGCAAGCTTTGTTTTTTGTCTTATTTTGATGGTGTGAATAAGATTTATAGAGTGGATTGTTGATCACGTGGTTGAATCGTGAAGTCAAACGATTTATGTACAAGCTATGACTCTTGCTATTAAGCCCAATGATAGGTCCATATTATTGCATATTATTAATACCTATTTTATGTCCATTTTCGTGATTTTATTAATAAATAAATTGTTTTACTTTGTTTTGTAGGAAAATAAATAAAATCAGAATTTGAGTTGGAAAAGGTGCAAAAAAAGCAAGGAGGTGGACTATTCTAGAAGTCAAGGGAATTGGAAGATAAATAGAATTCTTATTGGAGAAGAAGAAGAATTTACTTTAAGAATTCTACTTGTATTCCAAGAACCCAACCCTCATATTTTCCCTATATATATGGGTCTCCCCTCTTGTATTTTACACATTCAATATTCCAACAACCAAGACACCCAATTAGTTATTTGTTTTGTTCATCTTTTATCATGTGTAGCTAAATTTGTTCCCTAGGATGAAGATGAAGTTAATTTAATTGCTTTGATATCTTCCCGTTCCTATTATTTGATTCTCATGATTTTTCTTGGTGCTTAATTGTTTAATTGACAAAGTGATTTTGATATATTATTGTTACTGGATTTATTTTTCATAGCCTATGCTTGCTCTATGAAGTTTTGATGGGTTATTGTTAGATAACAAGTTTCATAGTATATGTTTGTCTCGTTAATTAAAATTTATTTGTGAAGAAAAGAGAATTGATTTTAGGGCGAGTTGATATTAATTGTGATTGATTAACATATTCGGATTCCTAAGTTTTCCATATTATTTGATCTATTTGCAAATTAGGTTAATTCAAACTCCTCTCAAATCTTATTATCCAGTTCGCCTGATTTAAATTGTTAGGGTTTTGAAAATTCATAGTCTCTGTGGATCGACCTGTATTTGCTACAATTAACCGCTGTGCACTTGCAGTTATTTTACACATCAAGTTTTTGGCGCCGTTGCCGGGGACTATTGTTAATTTTCACTCTTTGATATTTAATTCTTCGGACTAGTTTTTCTTTCACTTTGTTTTTTTGGGAATCGTGAAGCGGAGGAAAGTTTGGACAAGAAGATCGCTAGGAGGCCTCGCCGTCTCTTTTGGAATTTTTGAAAGCGCTTTTCGGTGTTCCGTATCACCTCTCTATTTTTTTTCTCACTTTTATTATTAAAAAATCCAAAAAAATAAATATTTGAAAAATCCAAAAATATTAGTTAATTGTTAATAACCAATTTGTTGCATCATTCATTCTCTCACGTAGGATCACATCATCTAGATTTTCTTTTTGTATTTATTGCTTTCCATCTTATACAATTGTGGTGATTGCTGGAGAAAAGAGGTACGTACTATTTAGAATAATACACGTAGTGTAGTGCATCCATAAGTGTTTATTATCTTGTTCTTTGTGCGATGCATCATCTAATCAATCTTAAGGGCGCCACCCCATTACAAGATAAGGTGAGGGATTTCATCACCCTTTTCTTGGCCCACGAATCACTAATTCCTTCATCTTGCATTCACCCACCTTAATAAAATTAAGTAGACATTGGCCCTTAGGATTTCGAGCTCAATTAGGAAGGTACCTAAAAAAGGAAGTAAATTTGGAATTATTCGAACTTTTGGTGACAAGGCAAGTGTATCACTTACCTGGCCAATTTGGATTGGTGACTAGGCTAGCGGTTCTCTAATTCAGCGCCTTGTTTACAAGGAAGTGCCCCCGCTTACCTGGCCAATCGGTTTGAATAAATCTAGATTTATAGACTTTTTGGTGGTCCAAAAGTTAGGAGCTGTCTAGATTATTTTTAGGATTACCCACAGATCTAAGATTTTCTTTTTGATTTTCCAATTTTTTTGGGTGTTTACTTATAGCTTTTGTCTGCTACGTGATTACTTTTCTTATATGCAAAGTAATTGGGTTCGAGACCATTCATCTAGATTAATAAGACACTCTAACCTTTCATCTCCTAAAGTAGTAAGGCAACTCGACTTTTCTTCACCCACTAACTTTTCTTCACCCACTAAAATTGAGTCGAAAAAAGAAGTAGAAATTTCACCTGTAATCATGGTTGACTCACTCAAAGACCGTTGTTATCCCGCTCGTTCCGATGAACCCTCGTGCATAGTCCTACCTGAAGTAACAGCGAATAATTTTGAAATTAAACATCACCACATTAGCATGTTACCTAGGTTTTCTAGGGTAGAGGGAGAGGATCCATATCTTTTCATTCGAGAATTTGAGGAAGTTTGTGCTTTACAAAAACTCCAACAACTTAGCTCAGACTCCATTAGGCTCAGACTTATTAATTTTGTTTTAAAAGAAGAGGCTAAACAATGGTTGTATAGTCTACCCGTTAATTCTATTTCCACGTGGGATGGATTTGTGTCTATCTTTCTTAAAAAAATATTTTCCAAACCATAAGGCAAACAGACTTAGGAATGAAATTAACCGATTTCAACAAAATCGAAATAAGTCTTGTTGGAAGTATTTTGATGGATTTAAAAAAAATTTGTCTAAGTGTCCTCAACATGGTATAGAAAAATGGAGACTTTGTAAAATTATTTATGAAGCCTTAGACAGTCAAACCACTGCTTTGTTAGAGTCTATGTGCCAAGGTAAATTTATGGATAAAAATGAGGAAGAAGCTTGGCAATTTTTTGAGGAGATAGCTGAAAAAACAATGTTGTGGGAGTCAACTAGGGAACTTAATCCGGAACCTGAAAGATCTAAGGGCTTACACGTAGTTGGTATTTCTATTACAACCGAAGCTAAGTTAGCTACACTCACTAAACGTCTAGAAGCCTTAGAAACCAACAAGGTGTCTTCTCAATTTTCTATCTGTGCAAATTGTAGTTCTCCTAATCATGTAATAGACAATTGCCCTGAAAGTGAACAAGTCAATGCTATGTTTCAACCTAGAGTTAGGAATGATCCATATGCACCCACATACAATCCTGGTTGGAAGAATCGCCCAAATTTCTCATGGAACCAAGGTCAATACAATCAGTTTAATCAAAATTCTCAACCTGCTTTTCAAAAGCCCAATCCTGGTCCATACCCAACTCAAAATCTTGGTCATTATCCTAACTCAGTCCCCTTAAATCCTCCTGGTTTTAGTGAATCTGATAAGAAATTGAATTCCATTGAAAAAAATATGGAGGCTTTACTTAAATCTCAACAATCTTTCATGCAAGCTATGACCCAAGATAGGCAGTTGCTAAATTCAAACACACAAACCATATCTAAGCTAGATGTCCAAGTTAGTCAATTGGAAAACACAATCAGTGAGAGAGAGAAAAATCGTTTCCCTGGTCAACCCGAGGCTAATCCTAAATTTCATCAAAACCAACAGTCTCATGAAACTGTGAACTCTGTCATCTCTCTAAGGTCTGGAAATCAATTCAACAATCATGCTGGTATTAATACTCATCAGGAAGATAAACTAACATCTAAACCAAATCCTATACTCTTGAATCATAGTCTTCAACAACCTCCCAATCCAAATCCTGAAAATTCTGAATCTAATGAGTCATCACCATCCAAAGAACCACCTTCAAAACCCCACTCTGATGCGTCTAGTGAAAAAGTCTTTAAGCCAAAAGCTTCGTTTCCTCAAAGACTTATCTCAAACAAACAATCTGCTCAGCTAGATACGATTTTGGAAGTTTTTAAGCAAGTCAAGATCAATATTCCTCTTTTAGATGCAATTCAACAAGTTCCCTCTTATGCTAAGTGTCTAAAAGATTTGTGTACTCATAAAAGAACCACTCATGTTCCTAAGAAAGCTTTCCTGACCTCTCATGTTAGTTCTATCTTGTCAAATCAAATTTCTGTGAAGTATAAGGATCCTAGTTGTCCTACCATCTCTTGTGTCATAGGAAATACCTTCATTGATAAAGCTTTACTTGATTTGGGAGCTAGTGTGAATCTTCTTCCATTATCAGTCTATCAAGCCTTGGGCTTAGGTGAACTTAAAAAGACCAGTATTACTCTTCAATTAGCTGATCGTTCTGTTAAAACTCCTAAGGGTATAATTGAAGATGTTTTGATAAAAATTGGTAATTTTGTCTTCCCCGCTGATTTCGTTGTTCTAGAAACCGAACGAGTCAAAAATCTCAAAAATCAAATCCCCATCATTTTAGGAAGGCCTTTTCTTGCCACCTCTAATGCTTTGATTAACTGTAGAAATGGTTCGATGAAACTCACATTTGGAAACATGTCGATAGATCTGAATATCTTTAATGTAGGAAATCAACCTAATGAGATTTTTGAACAACCTGTAGGAGTTAACTTGGTAGATAAGGTTGTGTCTTAGTCGAATCTTGAGGATAGTGCAGTTGAGTCTCTTCTTGAGGAAGATGTTTCGTGTGAGTATGAGAACAATAGAGAATTACATGAGTTGTATAAGAATTTCACTTGTGATGAGATGTTAGAGGAATTGAATGCCATTTGTTCTAATCATGAAACCCAACTTGAGGATAGTTATTTTTATCTTAAGATCGTTGTTAAGACTTCTGTTGGTGATCCACCCACACTCGATCGTATTCTTTTATTTTCCACTCTTGAACAGTCTTTGGTAGTTAATAATAAAACTCATCATGTTCTTATTTCTAGTAGAAAAGTTCATAACCAAGAATTTCAAGCCATTAATTTGCTAAAACAACATAAAGAAGCGTCTAATTGGTCCATGAATAATGTTAGTGCTATGAGTTTTATTTTGATGCATGATCTTATCTCTCTAGTGGATAATATTCTTCTTATGGGTGAGTTTCACATGTGTGTTAATTGTGTTACGAAGGTAGTTTTCCCACGTTCTGGTATTGGTTAATAAATAATTTTATGTATGTGTCTCCCATAGTAAAGTGTAGGTATGGGGGAGTAACTATGTGTGTGAGTGAATGTGTGTGTGTTATAGGTAATTGTGTTCCTCTGTCATGCCCTTATCAGGTATTCTCGTCCTTTTACTTTATCATTTTTCTCTCATTTGAATTCATTGAGGACAATGCATGATTTAGGTATGGGGGAGGGGTTTAGTAATACTTACATATATATAAAAAATCCAAAAACAATTGAAAAAAATGAAAAAAATAAAAGATATTTTAGCTAAGTTGTTCAGTCCACTCTTGTACTTTAATACTAGTTGGTGTTAGCCGTTTTTCAAAACTTATATATATAATGCCTTGAGATGATTTGAACATAATTGAGTAAGGTTGTCTTCATGAAACTTGTGTCGAACGAATTTTTGCTTAAGAGTCCAAGACGGCACATTTGCACAAGGTCTTTTTAGGAAAGATTGTTTAGGGAAGTTTTGGATATCTGAGACAGAGCCCACATGTTGAAACAATGTCGAATCAAATTTTTGCGAAAAAAAGAAAAAAAAAAAGAAAGCAAAAAGAAAAAGAAAAAAGAGATGCTTGAATAAACTACTTCAATACCCAATACTCCTCAGAAATAAAAAAAAAAGAGAAAAAAAATTGAGATGATGGGCACAAGTAGTATAATTGACTAGTCTTGTTTTGTGGCCTTTGTTACTCGAGTAATTAAGTCCGTAGGGGTATTTCAAAACCTAGTGCCCTAAGACCATCTGGTTTGGGAGTCATTGGCCCAAAGCTCGCTACATGGGTAACATAGAAAGCCTAAGAAAACGGACATTGCACAGTCAGTTAAAAAAAGAAAGAAAAAATAACCGTGAATTTTGGTTAGATACTTGTTTTGATAGAGATTGGGTCCGTTCAATATTGGTTGAAAAAGAGGAAATGTACTTACTCAATTGATTCTTCATAGACCTATTTTCACGACACACCTTGGGATTTTTTGTAAATGTTCAGAGTCGATATAAGTGGATTGTTGATACCTATATCTTGGCTATAATTAGAAGAGTCTTAAAGGCATGTATTTTCCTAAAAATTCTTATGTTCACACCGATGAATGTTATCGTTGATAGAGTTTGGATACTTTCTAGAGTATTTCACAGATTTTATGGGTATATCTTTTGTAAACCCTTAGGAGACAACACTCCTCTTGTAGAGATCGTCTATGAGTTTAACGGGTTGGTAAACCTAAAATTTCCCGTCACGCCTACGAAAAGGAGCATGGGACTTTTCTTAGCTAGCATTTTTCTTTTTAATTTTTCTCGAGGACGAGCAAAAGATAGGTATGGGGGCATTTGATAGGTCCATATTATTGCATATTATTAATACCTATTTTATGTCCATTTTCGTGATTTTATTAATAAATAAATTGTTTTACTTTATTTTGTAGGAAAATAAATAAAATCAGAATTTGAGTTGGAAAAGGTGCAAAAAAAGCAAGGAGGTGGACTATTCTAGAAATCAAGGGAATTGGAAGATAAATAAAATCCTTATTGGAGAAGAAGAAGAATTTACTTTAAGAATTCTACTTGTATTCCAAGAACCCAACCCTCATATTTTCCCTATATACTTGTATTCCAAGAACCCAACCCTCATATTTTCCCTATATATATGGGTCTCCTCTCTTGTATTTTACACATTCAACATTCCAACAACCAAGACACCCAATTAATTATTTGTTTTGTTCATCTATTATCATGTGTAGCTAAATTTGTTCCCTAGGATGAAGATGAAGTTAATTTAATTGCTTTGATATCTTCTCGTTCCTATTATTTGATTCTCATGATTTTTCTTGGTGCTTAATTGTTTAATTGACAAAGTGATTTTGATATATTATTGTTACTGGATTTATTTTTCATAGCATATGCTTGCTCCATGCAGTTTTGATGAGTTATTGTTAGATAACAAGTTTCATAGTATATGCTTGTCTCGTTAATTAAAATTTATTTGTGAAGAAAAGAGAATTGATTTTAGGGCGAGTTGATATTAATTATGATTGATTAACAGATTCGGATTCCTAGGTTTTCCATATTATTTGATCTATTTGCAAATTAGGTTAATTCAAACTTCTCTCAAATCTTATTGTCTAGTTCGCATGATTTAAATTGTTAGGGTTTTGAAAATTCATAGTCTTTGTGGATCGACCTGTATTTGCTACCATTAACCGCTGTGCACTTGCAGTTATTTTACACATCACCCAACTAGGCAACTAGGTCTATTGGACTCTAAATTGGCTGATATTTTTATCAACTTTTTATTGAAAAATTTATTCAATTAAAATTTGACAATTTTATTTCACTCCAATTTTTTTTTCAAAAACTTATGGACCAACTTTCCGTGAATATTTGGTCAAAAACGATTTTAAAGAAAAGTTAGATCTTTGAAATTTCCAAATAACTAGGATATAACTGGCGCGGTACATGGATGTTTTTATCATTATATTGTAGATTACAAATTTAATATGTTGTTGGGGATTCGAACTTTACATCCCTTACATAATAATTTTTAGAATTAAATCTAACGGTTTTCGTGAATTTGATGAGAAATATCTAGTGACTATGAATTGAGTGACGACTACCAACAAAATTTTTATTATTCCGTATTTAATATAATAGTATAGAAGATTTTCATGTAGAAACACGAACATAATCACCCAGGACCTCTGATACCAAGTTGTTATGGCCCCTGGATACAGACCTTGTTACAGGCCTCTGGGTCGGAAATAATTTCTTGGATGAATTTCTTCCTTCCCTGGAAGAACATATTTTTACTGTTAGACTTTTTATCAAGAGACTCTCAACTATTCTTACTCATCTGCTTCTGAAAATATTTCATGATTTTATTCAATAATGTTTCCTCCTCTATATAGAAGGCACCGAAACAAACTGATAAAAAGATAAGCAGGTGTTTCCCACAAGATAGGAGCTACCAGATAAGATAATGCTAAAAACCTAAGAGATAAGACCAGTAATTCTAAATAATAAAAATGAAATAACTCCTAATATATCTTCCTAACAGAAGATTCCGAACAACTGATACTTATTTAAATAATACTTAAAATATAATAATGCTTCTAAATCAGTTCCCTTTCCTGCTATATTTGTATCTCACAAAAGCATTCTTAGCATCACTCCCTTCCTGCAGAATGAGCGTGTCCTCAAGCTCAAATTGAGGATAAACTGTTAGTGTTTGTGCCCTAGAGATAACACTATAATATTTTAGTTTAAGACATTTGGATTATTAATATTTATGTTCTATCGATTATTTCCTTTATAATTTAATATGTCTTAATTTACTGCGATATAAATGTTAGATTAATAAATGTCCTTGGAATTGAAAGAGACATGTCCTAAGTCCAATCATGTATGAAGATTTAGGAATAACTTTTATGTAATATGTTTTGATTTCATTGATATTAATAAAAGACTTGTTTTATTTTTATTGCGGGCTCTATCTATTTAAATGTTTAAATAAGATATACCACAGGTTAGAGTAAAGCTTTTTATGGATTGTGATGAGATCATAATAATGAGACCTAAAAGATGATAACTCTAAATTTAAATAGTTCCTGGTCGTAGGATTACTAACTGGTAATTAATAATCCGCAAAGATCGGTACATACTATGTTTGCTTTATTATGAAGGATGTCTGTTCTCATAGACATTTGTGTGGTGACACTATAGCTAGTATGTAGGTGCTTATTATAGAATAAGTTCATTGAACATGACTTACACAGTTGAACAACTGATGGAGTTCACTCACGTGTTAGCAGTTGTTCACATAGTGATAGTTGTACAAGTATCCTTAGACTTGAGGTCATCATAGTCATCTTGTGTACACTGAACTATGCTTTGGTTTAGTTCTTAGTCTCAAGGGACAATTATAAGGGCTCTACTGGGTATAGGAATTTATACACGAAGATAGTGTATGATCAATAAAGGATCTACCCCTTCCAGTGTAGGAAGAGAATGTTCAATGCTGATCCACTTATGTTAGTTCAGGAATCTCTGGCTAGAGTGAATGAAATTAGAAAGGAGTTTCTAATTTACATTAAATAGAACTAAGCATAGTGAATGTGAAAGCAAGTGATTAAATAAGATAGGCTTGACACAAGTTTCATGCCTTGTATTTAATCGTGACATTGCAGGGTAGAAGGAATTAATTGTACGGTAACTACTCACTGAATAGGTTCTTGGTATTCTAAACAGTGAATTCGTATTATCCGGATAGTCGCGATATGCTGAGAAGTATCCCTCACGATGTAGAATAAATATGATTAATTAATTAATCATATTTAATGAATTAGAGAATTTATATAAATAATGATAAAATAGTTTTATTATTATTTATTTCTAATACTGACTTAATATTGAACCTACAGGGTCACACCATAAAAGAGAATGCTTTAATGGTGGAGGAATTAATTAATAATGGCTGATAATTATTTATTTATGAAATAAATAATTAATTGGCAAATTTAATAATTGATTAAATGAGATTTAATTGATTATAAATTAATTAAGAAAAGGTTCTTAATATTATTAATTAAGAATTTAATTTTTGGAAATGAAATCAAGTGAGAGAATTATTTCTAAAGAGTTTAGAAAAAGGATTAATAATTAAAAGGTATTTTAATTATTACTGAGAATAATAAAGGGTTAATAATAATAATATTTTATGAGAAAATTTTCAGCTGAAAATTTTGCCTATAAATATACTATTATAGACCCTATTTTTGCCTCAACCAAAAAGATTTACAAAACCCTAATTCTCTCCATCTCCTCCTCCCAGTGGAGTGCTTCACACTTGAGGAGCAGCTGCTAAAGATCTCCGTTCATCGTTTTTGGATCGCCATTAAAGACCTCCATCTTTCCATTAACGTAAAGCTTCTTAAGGTAAACATACTGAACTACGAATTAAATATTATTTTTCGCATGGATCCTGCGGAGGGTTTCGGTTTTTTTAATATTTAAATTTACGTTTTCGCTGCATTTATGTGCTAAAACCCTTCAATGGCATCAGAGCTACTTGCGAAAAGTTTTTAATTCGTTTATGTGTTTAACTGTTTTCGATATATGAGCATGTACGTGATTCGCCATGATTTGATGTTGATATAATATGCTTAGATATGTATGGTTTTGAATATATGATATTCATGTGAGTTGTATAATCATAAGATGATTATGTATTCTGTATATATACTGATATATACATGATTTATGTTTGTTCTAATTATGAGAATCATATTAGATACGGATTCTGAATTGGCTGCTGCAGATTTGCTGAAATCTGGGTCTGGTGTCCGATTTACGCAAACGAATACCCTATTCCATAGGTAAACGAGCTTCTGAACAAAACTGATAGCTAAAGCTATCAACGACTCGTCTGTAAGGCGTTTGACGTCGTTTACTTCCCGTAAACAGTGATTCTTGTTTTTCTGATTTTATTCTGATTTTTCTGATTTTTGTCATATTTTCTTTTTATGATTAGATCATGGATAATATGATATGTTAAGATCAGATTATGTGTTTTAACATGCTTTTATGTGTTGTATGAGCATGGTGGATGGTTATGGCCTTTCGACCTTAGTGTAATGGTTTTGGTTTTGGTTTTAAATACGACTTGCATGTCGTCAATCTTTGTAATCATAAATCTCGAATGTAACTCGAGTTATTCTTGTAAGTACATTAGATTAGTTTTACTTTCAATCATGTAATTTAATTGAAGACTCAAGAAGGCTATCCAATGGAGGTGATACAAAGAAGAAGACGAAGCATACAAGAAGTCTAAACAAAGAAGAAGACTTATGTAATAAGTAGTTGTATTTATTTCCATCACCATATTAGATTGACCTTGATCTTTATCATGAGCTTGATAAAGATCACATAGGATGGGGCCATAACTAAACACATTTACTTTATTGCACTTTACATTTACTTGTTTATTTAATTTTATATATGAGATATATGCCTATGTTTACCATGCGATGATAGATTTAGGTCAACTTAAATCAATATAAGGCGTGCTCTAGAAAATCTAGAATAGGAATCGGTTCTTGCCTTAACAATAAATATTATGAATACGATCATGAGATTCTTGAGTTTATGAAACACGTAATTGAATATGAATTTTTAATATTGAGAGAAAGGATGATTCTGTCAACAACAGATTTCTATCTGTAAGAAAGGGTTATTAAGTGACGCCTCTTGACAATGCTCCACCCGATCTGGGAATCATCTGATTATCGATTATTGATTTGAAATATTTAATTTTAAAGGAAGAATCTCTTTATAATATGATTATGATTGTAACGTAATATAATCCCTCTAAAATTAAATAATATCAAGTAGTAATTGGCCAATGACACAACGGGCTTGTGTCGGTCATAGCCTTCCAACATGGTAGAAAATGGTTCTTATTTTTAAATCATTGTCGTTTCGTGCTACAGTCGAGGGCTTTAATTTCGAAATAAGAAATACTTGTCTATTACATAGAGATGTGTACATTGAATTAGAATCTAAAGGTCGGTACGTGCTACAGCCGTGGGCCGTTGGAGACTGATTCAATTGTACGAAATGTTGGGTTAGACTTGACTTAGAATATTGAGTTTGTCGTGACACAGCCGTGACTCAATTATTCAAGAGGCTAAACTTATATTAGGGAATAACATGAGATGTAATTGACAAGAGTTGTCTGCTTATTGAACATTGTAACACCCCCAAATCCGGGGTCGGGGATCCGGGTTGTCGCGAGTTCCATTTCCCTTAATAACATCCAATCTTAATAATTACTCAACTACTCTGCACTGTGACCCCACAATAAACACACACACCACACGTTATAGTCTCAGAGATGAACATCCAAAAAAAATAATCACAAGTCCTTATATTCCACAATTATCTGCCAATACACCTTAAAAGGTTTTCTGACTAAATTTACATTTCTTTGCCATTATTACAATTCATAAATATACATAAATCTGGTATATCAGAAGTTGAAAGCCTAGCCTATTGGTAGTTCCTACCTCAGCTACGGCGGCATCAGTGCTTCTAGAAAACTGCGGAACGTCTCCTAACCTCTTGCGAATCGGGAGCTTGGTCCGGTTCATCTTATCTATCTGATGTTGTGTGATGAAAGAAGAAAGCAAGGGTGAGCAGCAAGCCCACCAAAATAATATGTATAATGATTAACAATATATGAGCCTTCTCATAGTACTCATGAAAGTCTTGGTCAAAAGAAATGAACCAAGTTGATATCTTAATGCGATGAAGTCGCAAAATATTCAGTATATAAATATACATATATACTTTTCAAAATATTGGAAGTCCTCTTCCATGCATAATATACACAAAGTCCCAGTGTATAACTGTATAAAAAAATATCGTTGCAAGGTGATCTCATATATCTAACCTTGTCTCAACGTTTTTCTGAAATTCTTTGTCATTCATAAGACAATCATTAATTAGATATAAGTTTCAAAGATGAAGTTACAAGATACCCCAATATACTTATATCTTTCCCAAATACTACTTGAACTACCACCGTTCAAGTTATAATTAGTTTCAAAAGTTCATCACATAGATGAGACTACAAGACAAGATTTGAATTGATTCAATCTTTGAAATATCATTATAAATAATGAAGTTACGAGATACTTCATTAAGTCCTGATATATATATCCATATATATATATATATCTCATACATTTCCTGAAAATCTCTGTCATGTAAAGTATGAACAGAGTTATAATATCCAATGAATTTTGGAAAGGAAAAGAATTTTGGCATAAACCAGATATCTTGTTGATCAGGCAAAGATACCAATAAGTAACCTTTTCTACTAGTAGATGGATGAATCCCCCACCGGTCATCACCCTGGCCACATAAGGACCTTGTGCTGGACCGCCACCCGGCCTCTTACGCGTTGATGGACTGCCACCCAGCCACTTACACTTTGATAGACCGTACCCCGGCCTGTCGCTTATGCCGACTCAATTAGATGGGCTTACTTCCCGAACATTGGGCAAGTAATCAATTCATTTATCAAAACAGCAATCTTGTTGCGAATATAAAATACACCATAGAGCCGGATCCCTCAGGTTTTGAGCGAGTATTTAAATCCCCTTAAAAGGAAGATCTTAAATATAAAAATGAGTTTTGGGATCCGCTCTAACTTTTAAAAATCATTTTAAAGACTCGAAAACACTTTAAAGAGTGTTTGGAGTAAAACTGATTTAATGAAATAAATCAGTCCCGATATATTAGAAAATATCTGAATATTATTATTTAAATAATATTCTCATAAAAAATTATCTTTATAAAAATAATTGAAGTAGAAGTATTAAAACTTATACTTGAAATGAATATTAAATAACCAAAGATATACTTATACGAAAGTACTATCTTTATTTGAATAATCGAAAATAAGTTTGATTATCGAAACATTATTCTTTAATAAAATAAGGAATATTATTAAATAATAAGCGGAGTCATAATACCTCGAATGAATATTATAAATAATATTCATTAAATAAAATAAACGGAGTCATACATCCTCAAATGAATATTCAAATAATAATCATTAAATAGAATAAACAGAGTCATAAGTCCTCGAATGAATATTCAAATAATATTCATTAAATAAAATAAAGTTATCGAATAAACCTTATTCGATCAATAGTTTTGAAAACTATAACCATATATATATAGAAATATATATATATATATATATATATATATATCCATATCCATATATACAAAATCTACTCGGGATCCTCGACTCCCGGTTTTAGAAAATATTTTCACCTTTGGGTCCCCTATACTAAGGGTATACGCAACTACTGCTTATCTCTAGCATAGGTATTATGCAACTATAAGCATTGAAATCAACAGATAGATAACCAGATTACGAAACAATCATGCATATATACCATATCAGCATGCTCCAATATATCGCAAAATTTGCTAATAACAATCATGTACTTATCACAAGATAATGCATATACATATATTTACATCACAACAACAGTATAACGGGTAGAAAACTTGCCTGAGCGACTTGGGGTGATAAAAGGCTCGGGACGAGTCTGGTAACCTATAAACAACAAGTAAGTTGGAATTAAACCAAAGTCACTTGTAAATCTATACTTTAACTAACTTAGACTCTAACGCTTGATTTGCGCTTACTGATTTGCTTAAGTCACCCGGGTACCCTCGGCTCCACCATTTTTAATAATTTAATCCTTTACGAGTTTTAAGGCGATTCCTTCGTGAGTGTCTTACCAACTGCCTAACATACTTACCATAAATGTTTCATGCATTAATTAACCCTTTTTGGTCTTTAACCTATGTTTCAAAGTAAGGCGAGGGGAAAAGTTTCGTTCGCGAAACGCCGTTACTTGAAACGGTCGTTTCTCCTAAACCGTGCATCGGAATCGAACGAACTATATATCAAAACGAAGCTCGTAACATGAGCTATCTAAACATGGCAGTGGTCATAATCTAGAAGGGGGTTCTCGGGTCCTAATGCTATGCACAAAAACAGTCCAAAGAAAATCGGACGTTACGACGGCTATGTTTACGCGATTTCCAATATTTTAAACCATTCAAAACCCTCCCAATTCAACCTCAAATCCAACATACAACCAACATCCATCCTTATCACATCATAACAACCTCAACCAATTCAATTTTAACATTCATACTTATGCCTAAGCTTAACTTTAACCATACTTAAGTTCTTTTAATCAAAACCACAACATTTACCATTCCATTTCACTACCATTTCAATTCCCAAACTCTAATCACAACAACAAGCTACAATATCATTCTACAAATCAAAATCATCTTATACTACATAGGAATCTAGGGTTTGGAGATGGTATACCTTCCTTGAAGTGGTGGGAGGAGCTAGGAAGCCTTAAGAAGCTTTGAGAAGTCTTAGGAATGCTTGGATCTTCAAGGAAAACAAGAAAAACTTCAAGTTAAAAACTTGAAAACACTATTCATAGTCTTCTTCTTTGATTAATTGGAGAAGATGGAGAACAAATTGATGGCTTAAACTCATGATATAGCCCTAACTAAGCATGAAGATGATTAGGGAATTAACTCACCAATTTAGGAAGCTTGGATCTTTGATTTTGAATTTCTTGCTCTTTTGAATAGTAAAAAGCCGAGAGCTTCTTCAAGAACAAGCCTTGGTTCTTTTTGATTTTGATGAAAATGATTTTACTTGGCTTGGTTGCTTTGTTTTTGTGTTTGATTTAGTCAATTACCTTGTTGCCCTTGAATTTGTGTGGTTCTCATTCAACCACACCTCCTTCCTTCCCATGTCATGCTTGTGTCATCCTCATGATGTCATCCTCCCCTCCTTGTCCTCTTTCTATTGGTTGGATGACATCATCCCCACTAATCCCCTTGATTAACTTCCTAATCGTTTGCCTAATGACCGCTGATCTGTTATACGGTTCGCTTAACTTTCGTTTTCGTTTATCGTTTGAGGGATCATACCCGGGATCTTATTACGTAGGTTCCCTTAACCTTTATCAATATATTGTATTCCTTTTATGATCCTCTCTTATAATCCTTTAATTTAAATCCTTTTTATCCTGTTACCTTATACTCAATTCTTTCCGTATCTATTGGATTTCCGGGAAAATCAAAGTGTTCGGAATTGGATTCTGACGATCTTTACATACACTTATATACCACATAGAGTACTAATAATATTCCATAAGATCAATAACAGAACCCCTACATAGCGTGGCATGAAAATTTTTCTCATTCAGCAAAAACACTATTCATAAGGGTTTCAAAAATTTCCAAAAATTGGGGTTATTACAGTCTCCCCTCCTTAAAAGGATTCCGTCCCGGAATCAAATAGAAAATGAATAGGGATACTCTCTTAGCATTGCACTTTCTAACTCTCGAGTAAATTTTCCCACATTGTGGTCCTACCATCAAACTCTGACTAGTTTGATAACCCTTTTCCTAAGCAATTGTTCCTTTTTCAATCTATAACCCTTCCTGGTTGCTCCATATAGGTTACGTCGGGTTGCATGTCTATGCGCTCATATGCCCTTATTTATCTGGCATCCGAATTACACTTTCTTAACATTGATACGTGGAACACGTTATGACTTGCTACATGTTCGGGGTTAGGGCTAGCTCATATGCTAACTTCCCAAACGTCTTAATATATCCAAGGGTCCAACAAATTGTAGACTTAGCTTTCCTTTCTTTTAGAACCTCATCAATCCTTTCCAAGGGATACTTATAACATTACTAGGTCCCCTATTTTATACTCTTTGTCCTTTCGTGTCATGTCCATCTTGGGCTACTACCAGCCGTCCTCTGATTAGATCTATCATATCCTTGGTCCTTTGGACCACTGCTGGTCCGAGCATCTTGCGCTCTACAACTTCATCCTAACATAAGGGAGATCGACGTTGTCTTCCCTCAAGGATCTCATAAGACGACATCTCGATACCTGACATATGATCTATTGTCGTAAGAAAACTCAATCCGTGTTAAGTGATCATTCCAATTTCTTTCAAGTCTATTGCACAGACTCTCATTATAGCTTTTAGCATTAGAGCTTCTGCTTCTCAATACCCATTCTTTATCGAGTTCGTAATCGCTACTACCTTCCGTTCCTAATATTATACTGGTTATACTTTTGCTCGTTAGCGTTCTATAACCTTTTAATAACCATGCCAACCTTAGTATCACGAATGTGTTTCCATTCCGAATACTACCACAACTTTATTACTCCTTTTTCAGCTGTTTCTATTTTCGAAAGCTTAATCCTTCATATAGAAGTAAAAGAATTTATTGAGAGATCACTATGATCATGAACACTTGTTATATCGCATAGTTAGTACAGAAGGTGGCCAGCCTTTAGTACTTGACAAGCAATTAAACAATAGATGGTATCCTACTAGGCTTCTATCACACAGATAGATAGTCATTCGGCAATACCTCCCCTTTCTGGAAGGGTTGTTCTTCTCAGCTTACATGAAATGAAAAGAAGAGAAAAGAACGAATTGAAGAGAATTGTATATATGAAAAAATATACTGCCACAAAATATCTGGCTTGGAACCTACCTCTGAACTATAGAGGTTTGTCATAAGAGAACAAAACATATACGTATTTATATCAGCATCAAGTATTATAGCATCGTATTTCCCATGCCTAAATATTTCTATTCCGTCCATCATTCTATGGACCCATGCTCTTCCTCGAGCTTATACACAATCACCTTTGAAACTCCCTCGATTTCGAAAATCGAACCTAGGATCTCATTTTAGACATCACCGTTACTAGAGTTCTATGCTTGCACCGCAACCTTCCTCATATAGTAATACGACTCTCTTTTCATAAGAGGGAATAAATATTCAATATGTAGATACTCTACTTAATTAGTCTATCAATGATAACTTATACACTACCACGACCCGATTAGTGGTACTCAATCTCAACATCCATTCTAATACAACTCTCACGGTTGTAATCAGCTCATTACTCGCAGAATCATTGCTGCATTACTATGGTCCACCACTGACCTACTGTAGTCATTCATTTTCCATGAAGTCTTAATAGCTAACCATACGGAGTCCATACATCTCGTATCTAATTCTTCTAAGGAGGTAACATGATCACCGTTCATGATTCATGAAGAACACTCCTGAACTTGACGTACTTTCATGACATGAAGTAGATAAAATTGCAGAAGAGTTTCAATCAAAGCAACGATAGCAGGTTAATACCATTCTTAATCATATGCCTTAAATAGAAGACTTAACTCAAAGGTTCATCTAGTCCTTTTGGAAACATGGTCCTAGCTTATCCCAAGATAGGACCTCTTAAGATAGATAGCCCGTTCATGGCGATTACACGAATTAAACTTTTACCAACTACTATTACGGTTGGGTATTGCACAGTCATCAGAAGGAATGTCAATCTTCCAAACCATAATACAACCTTCACAGTTTTAACCATCATCACTGTATTCCTCTGGCACAAGCGCCTATAATTATCCTCTTACCTTTAAAGTGTCGTCCACCTCTTTGGCCTTTCCTGATATTAAAATTTCCTTATAGTCAATGTCATTTTAACCACCTCCAAATAAATTTTCTACCTTATTTCAATCACTGCTTTTGTGAAGATGTATTCCTTAAAATCTGATGAGTAAAAAAAAAATATCACCATTTTTCCATAAGTTATTGCCTCAGTCTTTAGAGGTTAATTACTGTCACGACTGACTCTCAATCATACTTAGAACATCTTTTATCTTAAGTCCTAATTGCCCTGAATAATTTCGACCTTTACTGGTTCCTGAATAATTTCGACCTTTACTGGTTCGATCCATACTTTCTCGTGGTTTAACACGTGCCCCACTTGGCATCATTATAATTATGTCATATTTCCTTTATCAACATTTTTATTCTTGAGAATTTCGAATATTTCCTTTCTCCTTGTAAAACCTCTAAGGTTATCCTTCAATCGTTCCTCCTGTATTCCCTATATACAGGGCATATCAAAATACCATTTACTAATACTAGAACCATTATCTATATACTTCTGAAAAATTTCTCCACTGATCCTTAAAGGTTATTATTACCTTAATCCTTTCCAATTCATACTGTCAAAACTCATACTATCCCTATTAAGGGTGAAATGCCAACCTTTATGCATTCCCCTAGGATTCGTTTTAAGTTACCGATGTTCTATCCTTAATTCCACCTTTAAAAAGGTACAAGCATCCTTCCATGGATAAATAAAGTCGTATATCCCTGATAAGGGTATCTTATTCAATCATTTCCACCTCGATAGTCTATACCGAATTTCACAATAGCATCCTTATTCAAGTTAAGGTCAATCCACATGGCCTCCAAAAGATAAAAATGGTTATCCGCTTTTCTTTCCTGATTTGGTAATGATCACATGGATGATCTGGAAGATATTGGTCGTGTTCAACGTGAACTTCTTCTTAATAAATCCTTATTTACTTTTGTTGTTTATCTCAACAGTCATCTCAATGTTGGGATATCTTTCATACCTGGCGTCTCCCTTCCTGGGTATCAAGCCACCGGTCTTACACTTCACATTCTTGAAGGTCACTTCCTTCATCCAATTTTCTTAATTTCTTACTTTCTTGTCTCCTCAGTCTATCCGCGTCTCATTATTTATCCTTCGAACTATCTCAAGGTTTCTTCGAATCCTCCCAACTTACAGGGGATAATATATATGTATCTCTTATGCCCTCAACCATCAATTTTAACTCATGGTGAATCACCCTCATCCTGACGATTACATACTTTTCTATTTCTATTACTACGAGTCTTTAGGGTTTCCTCATACCCAACTTCCTTATCATTCCTCAAACTCTATTGCCTTTATATTCCTTTCTCTTATCATTATTTCATGAACTAACACAACATAAGCATTGATTTCAAATATCCCGTCATTCTGGATTCGTGTCCTCAGAACGAATCTTGATAACTTTTACAACTTAGATTCATAATTCATCATACTCATCCGCTTTTGTTCTAGCTCCAAAGCTTTGACACTACCTCCATAACCTTGGGAAGTACTTTCCCGAAAATAATTGTCTGAACTTAAATCAGTTTATTATAATCTCTTGCTCCGTGCCTTCCTTGGTCTTTCACCAGCGGGTGGCCTCTCTCTTAGGAGGGTAAGTGACAAAAATAGTCTTTTGTGGTTCGTCCATCATTTAGAATCTCAAATGATTCCTATATTTCCTTTAGCCAGGCTCTTGCCTCGACTGGGCCAGTTTGTTCCTTGGAACTCTGAGAGCTTAGCGACTTAGAGGTCCTGAAAGAATTTCACACCACATTGTTTCCTCAAGGTGGTGGTTGGGAATAAAATATAAGTTCTGTTTAGACAGGTTCATGAATTTCCGTATAGGAGTACCGTCTCGGGTCTCCTTATCTCGCTCGACTTTTGCTTTCTTAGTCTAAATATTTCTTCCTACTCCCCATAATTGGAGTTATCTTTTAATTTAAAATCTTCATTTTCCACTTTATTATATTCCGGGTTCTTTATATCTTAATTGCAACCTCCCTGATTATCACGTTCCAGGTTTGCGCTTAATCTTTTTCCTTGTGGGGGCATATTACTTGGAAAATTTTGAGAATCTCCAAATATTTGTCTTACTTACTTTGCTTAAGTCTTCCCCTCGCTTAGTCCTTGCACGATTGCAAATTATGAATTCTTAAGTTCGATAAACTTCATGACACTCTCTTAAGTGTTAATAGAGCAATTAACAATGTGATTTATCACAAACAAACTGACCTGAACTGAAATTAACGAATATATACATAACCATTTGTTCGAGGGTACAACAACTAAATATATTAAAGAGGATTACATCATTTGAACTTATCGCTCCTATTCCAAAAGTACTACCGTAGATAGTCATCTCATCATTAAAACTAATCATTCATAACTTAGGCTAATCCTCCAAAAGCGGTGCTACATGAAACCCTTGTTTGATTGCTCTGGCTCTACACACTACCATGGATTAAGAGATGTGAGCACGCACGACATCCCTAACCTGCTCCATCACAGAGGTGATGAGGTCTAAGATAGTCGCAAGTAGAGCCGGATCAACCTGACCCTCAAGATGGCCTCTAGCTGTAACACGGGTGGTAGCCTCAATCCTTTCCATGCTATACGCTAATCCTGCCGGAAGTATCCCGCCCTCAATCCTTGGTGCAGTAAGTCGATCCAACAGATCACTCCTAACATTACGGGCCTCAGACAGGCCACCCAAAGTCATATAATAATCGGCGATAAGAGAAGCCTGAGTGGTAGCATCTAGCAGTCCATGGGGTGCAGGTGGTGCAGACCCAGGAGATCCAAATGGATAACCAAGCACGGTATCAGGTGACAATGGTTCAGGGGATAAAGGTGGCATTTCCTCAGTATGTGCTGGGCTCTGTACAGGGGAGGGAACAGGAATTGGGGGAACCTCATGGGTGTCTACAGGAGCCTCTGGAAGAGGGTCTGATACTGGTATAATTGGTGTCGTGAAAGGCCCCACTCCTTCTGCCCTCATTAACCTTTATGCCCTTGGTAACTCTTCATCCTCTAGTGCCACCCTCGTGGCCATTCTTGCTCTGGTAGTCGCCCTGACTACGGTCATCAGTTCCTCAGCGGTCCTCTCTTCATTCTCATCAGGATCCTCCATGAGATCCTCTTCAGCCACAATCCTTTCCGGAATAACATCCTCAACCGCAACATTCTCTATCTGAACCTCATCCGGTCCCTCATTAGGGTACTCCATCGGATTCACAATTTAATCTCCAACTTGTAATAAAACATCCTCATGTTGATGCTCCTGAACCTCAAGGTTCGGTGCTCCGCTGCCCTCTACGAGAACGAACTATGTTACTATCACGATACTTATAAGGGTTCCCGTAAGGGTTTTATCTGTCAGTGCTACGTTAGGTAGCCCGACTATGAACTTGGCAAGAGTTCTTATTATCTTAGTGAACTTATTATCTTAACGTCACATCATCTCTGAGGTTTATAACGCTTAGCTCTGATACCATTTCTGTAACACCCCCAAATCCGGGGTCGGGGATCCGGGTTGTCGCGAGTTCCATTTCCCTTAATAACATCCAATCTTAATAATTACTCAACTACTCTGCACTGTGACCCCACAATAAACACACACACCACACGTTATAGTCTCAGAGATGAACATCCAAAAAAAAAATAATCACAAGTCCTTATATTCCACAATTATCTGCCAATACACCTTAAAAGGTTTTCTGACTAAATTTACATTTCTTTGCCATTATTACAATTCATAAATATACATAAATCTGGTACATCAGAAGTTGAAAGCCTAGCCTATTGGTAGTTCCTACCTCAGCTACGGCGGCATCAGTGCTTCTAGAAAACTGCGGAACGTCTCCTAACCTCTTGCGAATCGGGAGCTTGGTCCGGTTCATCTTATCTATCTGATGTTGTGTGATGAAAGAAGAAAGCAAGGGTGAGCAGCAAGCCCACCAAAATAATATGTATAATGATTAACAATATATGAGCCTTCTCATAGTACTCATGAAAGTCTTGGTCAAAAGAAATGAACCAAGTTGATATCTTAATGCGATGAAGTCGCAAAATATTCAGTATATATATACATATATACTTTTCAAAATATTGGAAGTCCTCTTCCATGCATAATATACACAAAGTCCCAGTGTATAACTGTATAAAAAAATATCGTTGCAAGGTGATCTCATATATCTAACCTTGTCTCAACGTTTTTCTGAAATTCTTTGTCATTCATAAGACAATTATTAATTAGATATAAGTTTCAAAGATGAAGTTACAAGATACCCCAATATACTTATATCTTTCCCAAATACTACTTGAACTACCACCGTTCAAGTTATAATTAGTTTCAAAAGTTCATCACATAGATGAGACTACAAGACAAGATTTGAATAGATTCAATCTTTGAAATATCATTATAAATAATGAAGTTATGAGATACTTCATTAAGTCCTGATATATATATCCATATATATATATATATCTCATACATTTCCTGAAAATCTCTGTCATGTAAAGTATGAACAGAGTTATAATATCCAATGAATTTTGGAAAGGAAAAGAATTTTTGGCATAAACCCGATATCTTGCTGATCAGGCAAAGATACCAATAAGTAACATTTTCTACTAGTAGATGGATGAATCCCCCACCGGTCATCACCCTGGCCACATAAGGACCTTGTGCTGGACCGCCACCCGGCCTCTTACGCGTTGATGGACTGCCACCCAGCCACTTACACTTTGATAGACCGTACCCCGGCCTGTCACTTATGCCGACTCAATTAGATGGGCTTACTTCCCGAACGTTGGGTAAGTAATCAATTCATTTGTTTTCTCAAAACAGCAACCACGTTGTGAATGTAAAATGCACCACAGAGCTGGATCCCCCAGGTTTTGAGCGAGTATTTAAATCCCCTTTGAAAGGAAGATCTTAAATATAAAAATGAGTCTTGGGGTCCACTCTAACTTTAAAAATCATTTTGAAGACTCGAAAACATTTTTAAGAATGTTTGGAGTACTGCTGATTTATGAAAATAAATCAGTCCCGATATATTAGAAAATATCTGAATATTATTATTTAAATAATATTCCCGTAAAGAATAATCTTTATAAAAATAATTGAAGTAGAAGTTTTAAAACTCATACTTGAAATGAATATTAAATAACCAAAGATATACTTATACGAAAGTACTATCTTTATTTGAATAATCGAAAATAAGTTTGATTATCGAAACATTATTCTTTAATAAAATAAAGAATATTATTAAATAATAAGCGGAGTCATAATACCTCGAATGAATATTATAAATAATATTCATTAAATAAAATAAACGGAGTCATACATCCTCAAATGAATATTCAAATAATAATCATTAAATAGAATAAACAGAGCCATAAGTCCTCGAATGAATATTCAAATAATATTCATTAAATAAAATAAAGTTATCGAATAAACCTTATTCGATCAATAGTTTTGAAAACTATAACCATATATATATATAAATATATATATATATATCCATATCCATATATACAAAATCTACTCGGGATCCTCGACTCCCGGTTTTAGAAAATATTTTCACCTTTGGGTCCCTATACTAAGGGTATATGCAAGTTACCGCTATCCTCTAGCATAGGTATTATGCAACTATAAGCATTTGAACCAACCGATATATAAATCAAGAATATGAAACAGACATGCATATATACCATATCACATGCTACAATATAACGCAAGAATTTGCTAATAACCAATATGCATTTATCGCAAGATCATGCATATACACATATACATCACAACAACAGTTATACGGGTAGAAAACTTGCCTGAGCGACTTGGGGTGATAAAAGGCTCGGGACGAGTCTGGTAACCTATAAACAACAAGTAAGTTGGAATTAAACCAAAGTCACTTGTAAATCTATACTTTAACTAACTTAGACTCTAACGCTTGTTTTGCGCTTACTGATTTGCTTAAGTCACCCGGGTACCCTCGGCTCCACCATTTTTAATAATTTAATCCTTTACGAGTTTTAAGGCGATTCCTTCGCGAGTGTCTTACCAACTGCCTAACACACTTACCATAAATGTTTCATGCATTAATTAACCCTTTTTGGTCTTTAACCTATGTTTCAAAGTAAGGCGAGGGGAAAAGTTTCGTTCGCGAAACGCCGTTACTTGAAACGGTCGTTTCTCCTAAACCGTGCATCGGAATCGAACGAACTATATATCAAAACGAAGCTCGTAACATGAGCTATCTAAACATGGCAGTGGTCGTAATCTAGAAGGGGGTTCTCGGGTCCTAATGCTATGCACAAAAACAGTCCAAAGAAAATCGGACGTTATGACGGCTATGTTTACGCGATTTCCAATATTTTAAACCATTCAAAACCCTCCCAATTCAACCTCAAATCCAACATACAACCAACATCCATCCTTATCACATCATAACAACCTCAACCAATTCAATTTTAACATTCATACTTATGCCTAAGCTTAACTTTAACCATACTTAAGTTCTTTTAATCAAAACCACAACATTTACCATTCCATTTCACTACCATTTCAATTCCCAAACTCTAATCACAACAACAAGCTACAATATCATTCTACTAATCAAAATCATCTTATACTACATAGGAATCTAGGGTTTGGAGATGGTATACCTTCCTTGAAGTGGTGGGAGGAGCTAGGAAGCCTTAAAAAGCTTTGAGAAGTCTTAGGAATGCTTGGATCTTCAAGGAAAACAAGAAAAACTTCAAGTTAAAAACTTGAAAACACTATTCATAGTCTTCTTCTTTGATTAAATGGAGAAGATGGAGAAGGAATTGATGGCTTAAACTCATGATATAGCCCTAACTAAGCATGAAGATGATTAGGGAATTAACTCACCAATTTAGGAAGCTTGGATCTTTGATTTTGAATTTCTTGCTCTTTTGAATAGTAAAAAGCCGAGAGCTTCTTCAAGAACAAGCCTTGGTTCTTTTTGATTTTGATGAAAATGATTTTACTTGGCTTGGTTGCTTTGTTTTTGTGTTTGATTTAGTCAATTACCTTGTTGCCCTTGAATTTGTGTGGTTCTCATTCAACCACACCTCCTTCCTTCCCATGTCATGCTTGTGTCATCCTCATGATGTCATCCTCCCCTCCTTGTCCTCTTTCTATTGGTTGGATGACATCATCCCCACTAATCCCCTTGATTAACTTCCTAATCGATTGCCTAATGACCGCTGATCTGTTATACGGTTCACTTAACTTTCGTTTTCGTTTATCGTTTGAGGGATCATACCCGGGATCTTATTACTTAGGTTCCCTTAACCTTTCTTAATATATTGTATTCCTTTTATGATCCTCTCTTATAATCCTTTAATTTAAATCCTTTTTATCCTGTTACCTTATACTCAATTCTTTCCGTATCTATTGGATTTCCGGGAAAAATCAAAGTGTTCGGAATTGGATTCTGACGATCTTTACTTACACTTATATACCACATAGAGTACTAATAATATTCCATAAGATCAATAACAGAACCCCTACATAGCGTGGCATGAAAATTTTTCTCATTCAGCAAAAACACTATTCGTAAGGGTTTCAAAAATTTCCAAAAATTGGGGTTATTACATTATAATATATGATTGGATTGAGATCCTTGAGCTTATTATGACTGAGATCAGTAGCATTGATGTGTATCTTGAGTTGTTGTTGATTAGTAGTTGGATTGATATGATTTGGAATGGTAAAAATTTGGGAAATTGCGTAAACATAGCCGTCGTAATGTCCGATTTACTTTAGACTGTTTTTGCTCTTAACATCAGGACCCGAGAACTCCCTGTTAGGTTTTGACCATTGCCATGATTAGATAGTTCATGTTACGAGCTTCATTTTGATATGTGGTTCGTTTGAATCCAATGTACGTTTTAAGAGAAACGACCGTTTTAAGTAACGGCGTTTCGCGACCGAACCATTACCCCTCGCCTTACTTTGAAACCTTGGTTAAGGACTTTAAATGACTATTTGGGGTATGAAACATTTATGTAAAGTGGATTAGGCAGTTGGTAAGCTATCGCGAAAGAATCGCTTTAAAATTCTTAATGGTTAATTTATTAAAAATGGTGGAGCCGAGGGTACTCGAGCGACTTAAGTAAATCGTTAAGCGCGAAAGCGAACGTTAGGACTCTAAATGGTTAAAGTCTAGTTTCTTAACCGACCGGGGTTTAATTTCGACTTATGTTGTTGTTCATAGGTTATCAGACCCACTCTAAGCTTAAGTCTATCCGGGAGCACTCAGGCAAGTTTTCTACCCGTATAACTGTTGTTGTGATGTATATGTGTATATGCATGATCTTGCGATAAATGCATATTTGTTATTAGCAAATTCTTGCGATATATTGTAGCATGTGATAGGGTATATATGCATGCCTGTTTCATATTCTTGATTATATATCTATTGGTTCAATGCTTATAGTTGCATAATACCTATGCTAGAAATAAGCAGTATTTGAGTTTACCCTTAGTATAGGGGATCAAAAGGTGAACATATTTCTAAACCGGGAGTCGATGTTCCCGAGTATATATATATATATATTTATATATATGGATACAGTTTTCAAAACTATGAATCGAATAAGTTTTATTCGATAAATTTATTTTATTAATGAATATTATCTTGAATATTCATTCGAGGGCTTATGACTCTGTTTATTTTATTAATGAATATTATTTTGAATATTCATTCGAGGGTTAATGACTCTGTTTATTTTATTAATGAATACTATTTTGAATATTCATTCGAGGGTTAATGACTCCGTTTATTTTATTAATGAATATTATTTTTGAATATTCATTCGAGGGCTTATGACTCCGTTTATTTTATTAATGAATATTATTTTGAATATTCATTCGAGGACTTATGACTCCGATTATTTACTAAATAATATTCTTTATTTTATTATAGAATAATGTGTCAATAATCAAACTTACTTTTGATTATTCAATTAAGATATTACTTTCGTATAAGTACATCTTTGATTATTTAAGATTCATTTCAAGTATAAGTTTTACAACTTCTACTTCAATTATTTTTATAAAGATTATTCTTTACGGGAATATTATTTAAATAATAATATTCATATATTTTCTAATATATTGGGACTGATTTATTTTATTAAATCAGCATTACTCCAAACATTCTTAAAAATGTTTGCGAGTCTTCAAAATGATTTTAAAAGTTAGAGCGGATCCCAAAACTCATTTTTATATTTAAGATCCTCCTTTCGAAGGAGATTTAAATACTCGCTCAAAACCTGAGGGATCCGGCTCTGTGGTGTGTTTTATATTCGCAACAAGGTTGCTGTCTTGATAAAAGAGTTTTTGATTACTTACCCAATACTCGGGAAGTAAAATTCTTGGAACAAGTTAATCCATTAACAGGCATCGCCTGGGAAATATCGGTGAGTTTTCCTTTCCAACTAGATACGACTTCTTGGTGGAGCCGTATCAACAAGTTTCTACTTGGGGAAAGTGGGGACGAGCTTTACGTTTCAGAGTCATGGATTTCATCTGAACTAGGAGTGGCGTAAGTAGTCGAGTGGAGCCGGCCCGGCCTTCTTATATTGGCCCAAAATGGCCTGGAAGTTCCGCTAAGACGGTCCATTCCTTAGGAGTCCAGTGTTCGGTTGACAAGTAAATCCGACAGGTTCTCCTCTACATGTAGAAAATGGTGGGGTTGTACTACTACGACTGATCATCGTAAGTGGTCTTCCTGGCGCGGCAAACTCCCGTAATGAGTTCATCATCCAATTGGATATTTCTGCAACACTACGCAGAGCACTTCGATAGAAAGGCTACGGTTGGGCGATTGTTGAGCGTTGGCAGGGTCAAGTTTTCAAAATGATGTGTGCATCAAATGAAGTATCTCATAACTTCATTTTATTTTGATGATATTTTAAAGATTGATTCTATACAAGTTTTGTCTTGTAGCTTAATCTATGAGATGAACTATTTATACATTGAACGGTAGTAGTTCAAGTAGTATTCGGAAAAGATATAAGTATATTGGAGTATCTTGTAACTTCATCTTTTAAACTTATATCTAGTAAATGATTATCTTGTACATGTCAAAGATTTTCAGAAAAATGTTGAGACAAGGTTAGACATATAAGATCACCTTGCAATAATATTTTTATACAGTTATAAACTGGAACTCTGTGTATATTATACATGTCAGAGGACTTCAAAGATTGTGAAAAGTATATATGTACATATACTGAATATTTTGCGACTTCATCGCATTAAGAGATCAAACTTGGTTCATTTATTTTGACCAAGACTTTCATGAGTACTATGAGAAGGCTCATATATTGTTAATCATTATACATATTATTTTGGTGGGCTTGCTGCTCACCCTTGCTTTCTTCTTTCATCACACAACATCAGATAGACAAGATGAACAGGATCAAGCTCCCCTTTCGCGAGCGGATAGGAAACGTTCCGCAGTTTCCTGTAGGCGTTGATGCCATTGTAGCTGAGGTAGGATCTACCAATAGGCTAGGCTTTCAACTTTTGATGTATCAGACTTATGTATATTTATGAATTGTAATAATGGCAAGGAAAATATAAATTTATTCAGAAACCCTTTTAAGGTGTAATGACAAATAATTATGGAATAAAATGACTCGTGTTATTTTTGGATATTCATCTCTGAGACTATAACTTATGGTGTGTGTGTTTATTGTGGGGTCACAGTACAGAGTAGTTGATTATTTATTAAGATTGGGTGTTATTAAGGGAAATGGAACTCGTGACAACCCGGATCCCCGACCCCAGATTTGGGGGTGTTACAGATATTGCCATATCCCATTGTTTTTCCAATGTTGCCATCTCCATAAGAAACACTTGGGCCAGCCTTCTCCACAAAGTCTGATAGCAGGGCTTTATTTCCAGTCATATGTCCTGAGAATCCACTGTCCAAAACTAGGATGTTTTTCCTGTTGCCCTGCAATCACAAAGACCATTAATGATTAGTTTTAAGGACCCAGACTTGCTTGGACCCTTTGGCCTTATTAAGTTTGTTAACATTTACAGTGGATTTAACATCAGAGTTTATGTTAACATTTTTCTTATTAGCATTTACACTATCAGACTTTGTATCAGAACTTACACTAGAAGGAACAATGCTAACTTTCTTTAAAAAAGGTTTTATTTAATAATAATCATAGTACAAACTATGATATTCCTTACAAGTATAAATGGAATGCCATAAACTACCACAATGAAAACAAGGATTTTGTGGCCTATATCTAACAGACTGACTCTTAACTCCTGACTTTGAAGGTAATGAGTTTATTTTCTTATTATTCCTGCAAAAAGAAGCCAGATGGTTAGAACTTCCACAGTTATGACATGTTTTTCTAGGAGCATTAGGAACAGGCTTATAATCATTGCTTTTATTTACATCTTCCTTTCCATTCATATTTTTCCTAGGTGACTTTACCTTGTTTACATTCTTAACTTCTGTCAGCTTATACTTAAGCTGCTTCTTTGTCATTAAGCCTACGTTAACTTCAGTTGTCTTTTCCTGTTTTAGTTTGTCAGAAGTTAATTCCTCTTTAACTTCTGATTTCTCAGTATCAGACTTTACAGCTACAAACTTAACATGTTTTAACTTTGGCTTTTGTTTAACAACTATAGGCTTAATTTCTACAGTTCCTTTATCATTCTTATCATCTCCATAGCCTAAGCCCTCTTTCCAGTTTCCACTACTTAACAAATTCTGAGTTGTTCTGCCAGAGTTAGTCCAAGTCCTGATAATCTCTCTTTCCTTTTCTAACTCAGTTTTTAGAGATTCATTCATTTTAAGTACTTCATCCCTAACATAGAAAGCATCATCTCTTTCTTTCTAAGTTTGATGGAACATGACTAACTCTTTTTCTAAATAATCATTCCTCTTTTTACAAGCAAGATTTTCAGAAGTTAATCTTTCACATGTTAAAGTTTGATCTCTATAACTAATGAACATGGTTTTAAGATATCTTCTCAACTCATTAATATCATCAGTATGAAAGGCATAAGTAGTTTGAGGTACCTTTAACTCAGCAGCTTCAGAACTGCTATCAGCATTTGCCATATCAGCATTTGCCATCAAGGCATAGTTCTCCTCACTTTCAGAATCTGAAGTGTCTGTCCAGCTTTTCTTCTTTGTGACAAGAGCCTTGCCTTTGTCACTCTTCACTTTCTTGTAATCAGGAGATATATGTCCTTTCTCACCACAGTTGTAGCATTTGACATTTGATTAATCTCCTCTGTCAGACTTCCCTCCTTTGCCTTCAGATTTTCTGAAATTCTTCTTATCAGAACTTGCACCTTTCCTGGAAAACTTTTTTCCCTTCCTGAACTTTCTGTATGCAATCCTTGTGATTCCTTTCACCTTAAGAGCACACAGCTTCATCATCTCTTCATCAGCATCCATCTCAGGAAAGCTTTCAGTTTCTGAGTCATCATCACTATCAAAATTTGATGACTCAGTATCATACTTTGTGATGAGCGCTTTTCCCTTGCCTTTCCTTGAGGTAGCTGCCTTGGGGTATTCTTCTTCAGTCTTAAGAGCAACTATCCTTGACTTTCCTCCTTTCCTCTTGCTTCTTTGTTCCATCTCAAGTTCATGAGTCTTGAGCATCCCATAAATTTCATCAAGAGTTGTTTCTTCAAGATTATAGTTGTCTCTTATAATTGTTGCCTTCAAATCCCAACTTTCAGGAAGAGCTAGCAGGAATTTAAGGTTTAAATCTTCAATATCATACTCCTTATCAACTAGTGACAAATCATTCAAGAGTTTGACAAATCAGTCAATGACTCATTAGGCTTTGAGTCAAAGTGTTTATACTCTTGAGTGAGTATTGTCTTCCTGTTCTTCTTAATCGAATCAGTTCCCTGGAACCTTGTCTCCAAGGCATCCCATATCTCCTTTGCAGTCTTGCAGTTAATTATCCTGTTTAACATTACATTATCAATGGCACTATGCAGCAAGTGTCGTACCTTAGCATCCTTAGCAATTGATGCGATATCTTCAGTAGTGTAATCACTCTTCTCCTTTGGTACAGACTTTGCTGCTTCATCTGCAACTACAACAACGAGTTTTGTTGGCTTGTGAGGTCCTTAATGGATTCTGTCAAGATATTCTGGATCAGTAGCTTCCAAAAACATAGTCATCCTCACCTTCCATATGGGATATTCAAATGGCTTCAGTATGGGAACTCTAATAACCTCATATCGACTATGGATTTGAGTCTTTGGTGGTTCTTCAGGTTTAGTGGGCTTGGTTAGAGTTTCTGCTTCAGACATGATTGTTTTTGGATCTTAAACTATTTATGTGTTAACAGATAGGCTCTGATACCACTTGTTAGGTCACACATACTGTAGAAGGGGGTTGAATACAATGTATAGCACAATAAAATTGAATTCAAATAACACAAGTAACAGAAAACAGACTTTATTCAATGCAATAAACTCTGTTACAATATGAAACTGTCCTCTCTCAGTGATGAACAACTATCACGAGAGCTGCTAGGGTTACAATGAATAATATTCTCGATAATGATAACACTTATAGTGTAAACCCTATGTCTGTGTTTATATACTACACAGTTACAAGATAATCGCTAATTTACATGGAATGTAATTCTGCTTCCTAAAATATATCAATCAGTTATCTTTTCTTCCAAGTATTCTATTCTTCATAGAATTCCTTCTTCATGCATATCTCTTCTTACATTTGTCTAGATCTTCTTTCCTTTCAATCAGCCGCTTTCCTTATCTGAAAGTTTCCTTTAAGTCCTGATATTATCTCCTGATAAATATCTCCTGAATCTTAAGTACTGATAACTTAAGTTGTGACTTCAGTATAAGTGTTGATTTCAGTTAAGTATTGATTTTTCCTATTTAAGTAAGATCTGAAAACTAAACATAAATCACATTAGACATGACATTATCAAATATATCTAACATAATTCAGAGGCTCTTGTTCTTTAAAATCTGATGCACCACTTTGAGATGCAGGTTCTTGTGGGATTGGATCAGGAGATGTAGCTGATGTACCCCTTTGAGATACATGTTCTTGTGTGTTTGATCCAAGGAAAAGGCCTTTCCCCTGTAGACTCTTGACACTCTCTTCAACTTGTTCATGGGAGATTTTTCTTGCTCTCTTGTTATATTGCTTCACTAGAGAATCAGACGGAATCACATATGCACTACTAGAAAAAGTAGAATAGACATCGCCTCAAAGACATCGGTTATTTTTGGCGTCGATGTAAAAGGTGTTTTAGACATCGATTTTGAGCAACAATGTCTTTTGGTTTTATAAACATCAGTGTTTTAGCCGAACCGATGTTATATGTCTATTTTAAACAAATTAATCAGGGCACCTTCCCCGTTTTCCCCCCTTAGCAAATATTTCATTCCTTCCATGTTCCCCCCCTCTGTTTTTTGCCTTAGCCAAATTCTCCCCCCTTTTTTCACACACATTTCCCCCTCTTTTCGATTAAAAATAAAACATAAAATATTAAAAACATAAAATGAAAAAAAAAACAAAAAATTTAAAAACATCTCTCTTCACTCTATCCTCTTTCTGAAGAACACCCATAACACCTCTTTTCTCTCGAATCTCGATTACGCTCTCTCTCTCTCTCTCTCTCTCTCTCTCTCTTCACTCTCTCCTCTCTTTGAAGAACATTACAATGTTTATTTGGATTTTATTGTCAACATTTCCCAATTAGACATCGCAACAATTTTGTCAATCTCTACTTTTTTGTAATTACAATCTCTCTCTCCCCCCGATGTTATATTAATGTTTATATGTTTGTGCGTGCGTGTAATTGATTTCGATATTATTGATTTCGCAAGGTTTTCGTGACGTTGATGGCAAATAAGAAAGTAATATAAAGGAAAAGAGCCTCATGATCTGTATTTGTTATTGCGATTCTTGTATTGTTTTCGATATTAGCTAAGTTGAAGTTAAAGCTTGAATTTGATAAGTTTTAAACCCTAATTTTAGAATTGGGGGTTTCAATTTGAAACCCTAATTTTTTTAATTTTTAGTTGGTTCTAATTAAGCTAAGTTATACGCTCTTTAATTGTAGAATTGAAAATTATTGATTTTTCAGTTGAATTAATGTTCAATTTATCCGATGATTTGACTTTTGTATTGGGTATTGATTGACATGATTATTGGTTGTAGTGAAGGTTTTTGATAAAATGGCAGAGTAAAAAAACAACATGTGTTCTGTAAGGTTGCGGAATTTCAACCGGGAACTTAAGGGCTTAATCTCACCGTAAGCGTGCAACACTGAAGGTATGACAGAAGATCATATCATTTATCTTAGGGCCCAAAATTCCTGATATATTAATTGCGATGAGGCATCTTGGATTTTCTTTAGTTGAACATCTGCCTTGAGTTGACTGAATTTATGCAGCCTTGATAGTATATACATCACATGCAACAACAATTTTAATTGATAAGAAAAAAACGAATGTTTGAGCAAACTTAACCATGCTTAGTCTTATAAACTATCTACACTTTTTTTTAATCAAATCCCCCATTATTGTCAAATACTTAAAACTAATTATTATTTTACTCAAGATGGTTAAATCAAAGCACCTCATACTTTAAAGGTTATGTTGCGGTCGTTTTCCACAGTGTTTCAGGATATATGGGAGTTCAAGAGAAATCCAAACTAGAACTTTGCCTTAATGAGATGTATTGAATGTATTCCACTATCTTAGAAATTCAGCATTCAGAGGCATTGGACTTCAGTAGATTTATAGAAATATATATCTCTGTCAAATACTTGTACGCTTTCAATGTTTGTTAGCTAACCTTTATCGTCGAATTCCAGTAATCTTATTTTGATGGCAACTTTGCCGAGGAGATTGGTTGCTTTCTGATCTCCTCTTTTTCCTTGTTGCCTACATAAATTATGACCCACACTTGAGATGCTCTTTTTCCAATTTAATGGTTGGTATCTAATTTTCTTTATAGGCCAACATCTCTAATTTAATTGTGATATTTTATTATTATTTTCTTATAAAGCTTTCATTTTTAAATGATAAACACAAATATATCCCCCAGCTCCTAGTTTTAATTTCAGTAGTCTTATATAACTATTTTCTTAAAATTTGACATTTTTGTTAACAGTTTTGAAAAAATGCACATGTGCATCTTTGGGGTCTTTATGATCCTGTTTAATTATCTTTAAATATTAGCAATGATTGTGGAAATAATTACATTTAATTATTATTGTTAATATTTTAAATAAGACACACTGATGTGTTACTTTTAAAGTCTCTTAGCATCATAAATCCTTTTTTTGGGCTAAATTACCCAATCAAGATTTCAAGGTTATTGCTGAAACGTTGAAGTTAATTTATAAATATCAATGAGAAAATAAAAAGTTCTTCCTGTCTGGATAATAGTCGCATCTTTATATCACAATTGTCATACTCATTACTTAAGCAAATAATATATGCATGCACGTTAAAAGGTATCATTTATAATGTTGCAATGATGTCAATTAGATTTCTGAGGGATTCATGAAAATCTTTATTTTCCAATAGATTATTTGTACGGAACTGATTTAGAAAGGCATTGTTCTTGTTTCTCGTTGTTAGTTCGTCAACATTTGAATGTTGTCCTATTTTAAATCTAAGAAAAGTCATTCCTGAACTTGCCTAGTATATTACCCAAGTCATAACTCGGTTACCCTACCTGAGTTAGTGAAAATATGGTGAAAAAATGTTTTACTTACACGAAACATAAGATTCTGTAAATTGGTCATGATTTGCCCTCACTTCTGTAAACAATCCGATATTTTACTTCCTAAAGCACATACAAAGATTATATTTTGGGCGGCAAGTCTTTCCATTGGCTTTGATTCCCATTTATTTCTTCAGGTGATTCCCTTGTGGTCACTACTGCCTCCACTATCTATTTTTCCTTATAGTCCCTGCTCTAACTTAATAACCATGTCCAGCCCATTGATAGCCTTTCAGTTTATTTCTGTGAAAATTTACTCTATCCGTTCTTTCTTGTTTTGGAACTAAATATTTAATTTTCTGTTCTTGGCAGAACAAAGATGTGAATGAAGCAATTCAGAAGGTTGCAGCGACCTATGACTGCAAAGTTGTTGAAGGTGTTAAATGATGCTATTTACGTTCGGTAAAAAATATTTATTTGCTACTGCTGTTTCTTCAAGGTTAGCTAATTAGTGCTAATCATATAATCTTTCCTTTTATCAGAGGGTCGTGTCGGAATCTGATGATTCTGAGTCTGCTAATACAGATGATAAGACTGCTGATCATGTTGATGAGTCCGGTGAGGCAGAATCCAAGTCTGTATGCATATGGCCTATGGACTACCTTTTATTTTTGTTATATGTCCAGCTAAATTTATCTGCAAAACATATATCACTCCTCGCAGGGTTTCTTTTGCAAAACACATATAATGTGTTTGTTCGCTACATCGGAGTTTGTTCGCTAGTTGGTTCTATATCAGTACGTTGTGGTATTTCTGTTATTGTTATTTCCTAAATTATTTAATTGCAGATTATGCATAAAAAAATTTAGTAATAATTTAAACTTGTTAAGGTCTATTGTTTAACAGGTCATGAGTGTTAAGGCAATTAAAATTGTTCTAATGCTAACATTATCGGGAGTGAATCAGCTAATTTATCCCCAAACATAGGCATTTACAATGCTAGTTATCCTTTGTGTGCTCACACAAATGAATTATTTAAACAAGGTAAAATTCTAACTATGAACCTTCTAATTTTCTTCTCATATTTTTTCATCGGGCACTGAATGATCAGCAAGTTGTGTTTCTCTGTGTTGTTCACCTAACCTTTGATATAAATTGGTACAAATAGAACTATATAACTATGTGAGTACGAGCAATAGATGTTGCCATCTCAGATTAGTTTGTTTAAGTGAAGCTTAGATTTAGCTCTTGGATTTCGTGAAGTTGGCTTATTACATGATCAAATCCTTTAATGTTATTGGTAGTTAGGCAGACTATTGAATTTTGTATCGTGAAGTGTAGTAGTAGTTGATCATTTTTAAGTCGAAGTATTAGACTAATGAATGTTATGAAATTTTTATTTGAATGTTTTTTCTTTACAGTTGCATAAGTTCAAATGATGCTATGTCATTGCCAAACTTTAATGATGGATTTATCTTTTGGATTTTGGGTCATTTACTTATTGAATTATTTGTTCTACTATTACCTAGTGCAGACCTCCTAATGTTGTGTTATGGAACACTAAGTTTTAGTCCCTACAAAGTACAGCTTTATTTAGTAACCGGAGCTGATTCAATTTTCAGGGTCTTAAAATCTAAAGTATACCCCTTGTAATAGCTTCTGGTGACTTGGTCCTCAAATTGCATTACAATGACATGGTCAAGTCTAACTCTAAACCTCATGATACCAAACTGAAAATCTGCAGAATTTATTGTACCCCTTTCCACCATGTTTCCCACTTGACAAACCAAACCAAACATCAACCAAAACCCAAACTAATCCTCAACCAAGGCAACCTACTGAACTAACACTCCCACACACAATAGTGGCTTGGTGGAGATCATCCTTACCTAAGGTGCAATATAGCAAAATAAGGGTTAAATCAATACACTAATTACAAGTCATCAAAATTTCAAAAATAACAACTTAAATCCTCCATATATATGAATCAAAATCACATATCAAGGAGCACAAATCATAATCAATATCATAACTCAACTGAAATTAGAGCTTATTAACAAATATCAATCCAAATGATCAAGAACTTTGAAAATCAAGAGTTGAACCAATGCATGCATGCTTTCGAATTTACAAGCCAAAACAATATGTTTCCAAAATAATTTCATCATAAAATCAACACGCAATCCTAGCATTAACCATAACTAATATGATCACTTAGCTTGCAAAGAGTTTTATCAAGTTTTTACTTCCAAATTCATGCTATTATCACATAAACATTCAAAAATCAAACAAAGCAACCAAACACCATCCATTCGGCTCCTAACAAGTCATGGCCGAATGGATTAGGGTAAAAACAACATTTGCATAAGTGTAACACACTCATGTCTGGCCATTCTCAACCCTATGATAATATATCTCATGGTGAAGGCCTTAGATTCACAAGAATCAAGGGTGTTCACTTTGAGTTTAACAAAACACTACCATGCAAGATCAAAACATAAACTTTTCACCCTAAACTCTTTGGATTATAAATGAACAAGATATAGGAAGTAAGATTACTTAAGTGGAAGGTGAATGTTTGAATGGAAATGAAGAAGAAAGGGGGTGGGGGCTTCGGTTAAGGGAGGAGCCGAGAGAGAGAGAAGGCCGAGAGAGGGAGGAGGAGAAGAGAGGTGAGGGTGGAGTGGAGTGATAATGACAACTTGTATTTGATTTTATGGTTTGATTTGACTAAAATGTGAGTGAAGTTGGAAATTGACAAAAAAAACCTTCTAGTAAGCTTGTGCCATTTTGCATGCAAGGATATAGAAGTAATTTGGCTAATAAAGTGGGAGTTAGTGGGGTTGGAATTTCCATGTTTGCCCTTAACTTGTGTTTGGGCGTAAAATGCATGCATGGGCAACTAAGTAATTTGCTAATTAAAAATCAACTAATCTATGTAAAACAATTTCTATAAATATAAATACACTTCCATAAATCACAAAATAAATATTATAAAATAGCTTATAATTTTAGAAATTTAATGATATAAAATTTAAATATTTCTTAAAAGATTTTTAAAAATTGATTTTTCATATAGAATGATTTACTTTTAATTTTATCTAAAAATACTAAATAATAAGATTTTTCCCTTTTAAAATTTTTTGCATGAACTAATATATTAAACACTTAATTTATAGGCACTCAACATATAGATCATCCACATTTATAATTCCACACAATTTAAATCTCAAATATAAGCACACAATTATATATTGATAAGTTTTAGAAATGTCGGTCGTAACATCCTCTCCCCCTTAAAGGATTCTGTCCTCGGAATCTAGGAGAATAAGTGAGGATACCGGCTACGCATATCCGACTCTAGTTCCTACATTGACTCTTCAACCTTGGGATTTCTCCAAAGTACTCTTACCAACTTGACCAACTTATTTCTAAGACTTTTCTCTTTCCAGTCGAGTATTTTGACAGGTTGCTCCACAAATGACAGGTCTTCCTGAATCTCTATAGGTTCATACTCTATCACATAGTTGGCATCAGGATTGTACTTCTTAAGCAATGACACATGAAACACATTATGCACATGCTGATACTGAGGCGACAAAACTAATTCATAGGCCACCTTCCCCACTTGACTCAAAATTTGAAAAGGACCAATATATCTAGGTGCTAACTTCCCTTTCTTTCCAAATCTAGAAAATCCTTTCCTCGGTGATATCTTCAGAAAAACGGCTTCACCTACTTAGAATCTGATATCCTTATGTGCCGGGTTTGCATACTTTCTTTGCCTATCTTGAGCAGCAAGTAATCTCTTCTGAATCAATTTGACTGTCTCAGGCATTTGTTGCACCAATTCCGGGCCTAGAATCTTTCCTTCTCCCACTTCATCCCAACTAGTTAGTGATCTGCACTTCCGTCCGTATAAAGCTTCATATGGTGGCATGCCAATACTGGAGCGATAGCTGTTGTTATAGGAGAATTCTACCAATGGCAGGTGGTCGTCCCAACTTCCGGAAAAATCAATCACACAACTGCGCAACATGTCTTCAATTATTTGAATTATCCTTTCGCTTTGACCATCGGTCTGCGGATGATATGCCATACTCATGTTTAACTTTGTGCCAAGACTTTCTTGAAATTCCTTCCAGAATCTCGAGTTAAATCGTGGATCTCTATCCGAAACTATCGATACAGGCACACCATGTCGTAATACAATTTCACGCACATATAGATGGACCAGTCTGTCCAATGAGGACTTCTCATTAATTGGAAGAAAATGTGCTGACTTCGTAAGGCGATCAACTATAACCCATATAGCGTCATGTCCGGATTTCGTTCGTGGTAATCCTACTATAAAGTCCATGGCAATGTTTTTCCACTTCCATTCTGGAATCTTTGAGGGCTGAATTAATCCGCTTGGTCTTTGATGTTCTGCCTTCACTTTCTGACAAGTATAGCACTTCGCAACCCATTCTGCTACTTCTCGCTTCATATTTGGCCACCAAAAGTTCTGCTTCAAGTCCTGGTATATTTTGGTGCTTTCCGGATGGATTGAAAATCTTGAATTATGAGCTTCTTGCAATATCTCATTCTTCAATTTAGTCACATGAGGAATCCAAATTCTTGAGGAAAACCTTAATATACCTTGTTCATCCCTTTGAGTACAAATCTCTTCTCTGATCAGTTGATTATTCTCTTGTTTCATCACTTCTTCCTAACATTTCTTTATCTTTTCCAACAATGTTGGCTGAAAAGTCATAGTATGACAAATCTCTTCAACTTTTCCGCAATCACAAAGTTCTAATTCAAATCTCTTAATTTCTTCAGATAATTCCTTAGGTATTGCTACCATATTCAACCTCTCCTTCCTACTCAAAGCATCAGCTACCACGTTCGCTTTTCCCGTATGATAATTTATCGAGCAATCATAGTCCTTAATCAATTCCAACCATCTCCTTTGCCTCATGTTGAGCTCCTTATGAGTGAAAATATACTTCAAACTCTTGTGATCCGTGTAGATCTCACACCTTTCTCCGTAAAGGTAATGTCTCCAAATCTTAAGTGCAAATACTATAGCTGCTAATTCCAAGTCATGTGTAGGATACTTCAATTCATGTGGTTTTAGCTGTCTTGAGGCATACGTGATAAGTGGCATTTTATACCACTTAGAACGTTTTATAATGGCTTGAATTGATGTCTTAAAATCAAGTATTTTGTCTATTTGATGCGTTTTTCTAGTGTCTTTGCATTTTAGGGTATGACTTGTGTAATTAGGGAGATTTCATCATAATAAGCCTGGGGAAGTACTTGGAACCATTTGCGGGGAGATGTGCGAATAATTCAGCAAAATCATGAGCAAAAAGATGATTTTTCCAAAAGCTGTGCAGGCGCCCGCTTGGGATGTGCAGGCGACCGCCTGGAGATGCAAGCGCCCGCCTGGGAACTAAGGCGGCCGCCTGGGGTCGTAATTTTAGAATCTGGATTTTCTAATTTGAGTTATACTGGGCTTCGGACGGTGCTGTTTCTTGTGGACTTCTATATAAGTAATCTTGGGAGACGTTTCACAATAATAAGTATCAACAAGCAACAAGCAAGGAGCAAGGAGAGAAGATTAAGAAGACCGTTTTAGCACACCACAACGAAGAAGAGGAAGCATACGTTATCTTGTGATTCTTTTATTCATTGTAACAGTGGATTCTAGTTTTCTTTACTTTGAACCTTAATACTCTTGTGACGTACTCTAATTTTAATAAGTATTTTTATTAGTTTATATCATTGTGTTATTATCATGTTTTCATATGAACCCATGGTGACGATGAGTTCTATCATGGGCTAATCGTGGTCATGGGGTCGTAGCAGATTTACTATGGATTTCTTTAGTTAATTGTTTAATACCTTGGTATGTGATAATTGTATGATATCTAGCATAGGTTGTGCTTATTCATCTTATATGCATCGTGAACATATAAGATAATCTGTTAATCTCATGTGAAGCGACAGTGAATGATGAGATTTAGAACTTGCCATGCTAGCATAGGTTCATGTGTTGTATGCATGATTAGTGGGTAACTCTAACCGTTTTACTTGCCATGTGTAATCATAATGAATAACTTGCGCTTAAATCATTATGTTGTCAAATTTTGTAGACATATAGGGTCTCAACATAATTGATGCCTATTCAACTTCTATCTTAATTGTGGATGCTTGATAGAATGGTACTTGTGCAATGAAAGTTGGCTTTTATCAGTTTTGTGTTATTCGATTAAAATCATCACTGTTACATGCTAAGGGTAATAACAATAACTATTGAATGCAGTAGTAATAAAGTTATGATCTCATGTGTGTTTAATATTGTTAATTCAAGTGTTAATTTAAGTGTTTAATTCTCATAGTTAATCGTAGTAATAATTAGTTAATCAACCTTAAGTGTTATTGTCTTGACATTGGAAAGTAAACATACATTGGTAAGTAAGTGTTAATTGAACATGATTAGTGAGAGTCTCTGGGGGAACGAACTAGAAATCATTCTATATTACTTGTGAACGCGTATACTTGCATAAATTATTAGCGGATGCTTTGTGCCTAACAATACACAATCACCTTGTTGTGTTGCATTAGCACACAACCCAGTCCTTTATGTGAGACATCACTGAAAATCATAAAGTCTCCTTAATTTTCTGGTAATACTAACACCGGAGCTGTAACCAACCTCTTTTTCAATTCTTGAAAGCTATCTTCACATTCTGTATTCCATTCAAATTTCTGATTCTTCCTAGTCAACTTAGTCAATGGCATGGCGATTTTCGAGAAATCTTTGACAAATCTTCTGTAATATCCCGCCAATCCTAGAAAACCTTTGGTCTCTCCCAACTTATAATTGCCTCAATCTTTGCCGGATCCACTTTGACTCCTTCACTTCCAATAACATGTCCCAAAAATTGAACTTCCTTTAACCAGAACTCGCATTTAGAAAACTTGGCATACAACTTCTCTTGTCGGAGTATCTCCAATGCTATCCATAGATGCTGCATGTGTTCTTCTTCTAACTTTGAATATATAAGAATATCATCAATAAATACCACTACAAACTTGTCCAAATACTTTTTAAATTCGGTTCATCAGATCCATAAATGATGTAGGAGCATTAGTCAACCCAAAAGGCATCACTAAGAATTTATAATATCCGTATCTTTTCCTGAATGCTGTCTTTGGGATGTCTTCTTCTTTGATCTTCAATTGATGGTATCCTGATCTTAAATCAATCTTGGAAAAGCACTTAGCTCCTTTCAGCTGATCAAATAAATCATCTATCCTTGGTAGCGGGTAACAGTTCTTAATCGTCATCTTATTCAACTCCTGATAATCTATACATAACCTCATGCTTCCATGCTTCTTCTTTACAAACAGAACAGGTGCTCCCCATGGCGACGTACTTGGCTGTATCACTCCTTTTTCCAACAATTCCTGTAGCTAATTCGCCAACTCTTTCATTTCTGCTGGTGCCATTCTATAAGGTGCCTTCAAAATTGGTTCCGTGCCTGGAGCAAGGTTGATCTCAAACTCAATTTGTCGATCGGGCGGTAAACCTGGTAGTTCATCTGGAAACACATCTGGAAATTTTCCGACTACGGGAATATCTTCCATGCTGAGGCTCTCTTTTTCTGAGTCTACTACATAGGCTAAGAACAATTCGCAGCCTTTCCTAAACAATTTCTTAGCCTGGTTGATTGTAAGAAACAGTTGCTCTTGCCTCTGACCCTTAAATACCACTTTCTCTCCATTCTCGTTCTTTAAATACACTTTCTTAGATTTACAATTTATCTGAGTGTTATTCTCTCCTAACCAATCCATGCCAAATGTTATGTCAAACTCCCCTAACTTGAAAAGTATCAAGTCTGCTGAAAATTTATGTCCCGAAATATCAATCTCACACTTAGGACATAATTGACTCATAGGAATCTTCTCTTGATTCGCAATTACTACATCTATGACCTCATTCAAAGTCATTTTATCACATTTAAGTTTATCAACTAGAGTTTCTGATATAAAAGATCTAGTAGCTCCAGAATCAATCAATACCTTAGGTTCAACATTATTCATTAAAAGTGTACCTGCTATCACCTCAGAATTCTGAATAGCGTCCTTCATCTTTTAATCAAATGTCCTTGTTGTTGCTTACGGAGTTGCTGTATATGGTGGAGGTAATTCCAATACCTCAGCTGGAATGCTTGCACTAGTACTTGCCACATTCATCAAAGCCTTGACTGGTCCAGTTGACTTGTATTCCCTAGCTATGTGTCCAGTCTTTCCACACTTATAGCATGTAACTCTCGGCTTCGGTATCTTACACTCGTTAGTGAAGTGCCCCTTCTAGTTGCATCTGTAGCATGTCATGTTCAGCTTATTACACACTCCTGGATGTCTTTTTCCACTCCTGTAGCATGTCATGATCCTGAAATAAAAGTTATATCAAAATAGGTATGAACAATACAAATAATTTCAAGGTTAGGGTGTCACAAGTCATTATATTCACATATATGATCGGGTTTCGATTTAAATGATAAGGGTGATGCATATAAAGGCATAAGAACAATTGAAAGCAAATAGAACGATAGTGCCTAATTATCGAAATTAAGGTCAAGGTACATCAAGATCGGAATAGAGTCTGAATCTAGGGATAACATGCTTATTTAACTAAAACAACAGGGAATTCTATAAAGTCCAAAAATACAATGACATGAGAAGTAGATAATGAAAAGAACTAAGGCTTCACTTTGTCAGAACGGGATCTGGTAGTCTTCTCTTCACAAAGCGTCTTCACAATACTCTGGAGCTCATCCACAATCATCTGGATACTACACTGGCTGGTACGGTCTCAATGCGATGGCATCTCATCAAGCTTAGTGTTAACATACTGAACTAAGGTTTCAAGTCTCGCAGTCATCTGCTCCTTAGGCTTTCCTCCATAATTTCGGTTGTCCGGATACACGTTCTTCAATCACTCTAACAGTCGATCGTACTTGCCCTGAAGCCTGTCGAACTCACGCCTCAACTCACCATAGACGGAGAAAGCAATTGTGTCGGACGGTTCAGAGGATGATGAGGAATGCGCCCTTCGCTGCCAAACAATGCATAGATATATATATAAGACAATTATTAGCGGGTGACTCGAATAACCTATACTTACACTCTCGTATAATATTCTATAAACCTATATACATATATAACCTATTTGGGCTGTCCAGGGACTCTAAACCGTAGCTCTGATACCAAAAACCTGTCACGCTCCAAATTTAACAAAAGACACTATACGAATTATTACAATAGTTAACAAAAGGAAATAAATACATCTGAATCCAAGATCTTACAGTTTAGGGTTTGGAAAAGCCCAACACTATTCTCTATTACAACCTGATTTTTAATTTCGAGTCCTCACACAAAACGATCACTAATCTACCTAAGCTCGAACATATGAATCGGCATCACAAGTCTTACGCGCTGTCTGCTTGAATCTAACCATATCTGCTAGCTGTAATATCAGGGTAAAGCAAGTAGTGAGCCAAATGCTCAATAAGTGCTATAATATACATAAACAAGAATAAAAGAATAATAATGGAAATGAAAGATTCAATAATATAGTATCAAGAGATAAACTTTCAGGGTGATGGCATCTTTTTCTTGTAATAAAACACTTCAAAACTATTTCTTTATCAAAAATCATTTTATGACGCTACGGATTACAGCCGGTGATCAGCCGCGAAGTAATCCTGAACCTCGCTGGGTTCTAGAACATTAATGGGATCCCTCGGAAACCTTTGAGCCTACAAATTAAGAGCGGAAAGGACTTGCGTCTCAGTCCAGATCCACTATTTAAAGAAAACATTTATCCCCCTTTCGAACTGAAAATCCACTTTTTAAGTTTTATTATAAAAATTGAATTGATGCCAAATGACGGTTAAACTATTAAACAATGAACATCTTTATCAAGGGTTCTAGATCAACTTTAAAGCCATGATCAACTAGACTAATACCTTATCAAATGGAATTGCAAAGTTTCTATTCACAAGGAATTTGACAATGAGGTTTAACAGGGTTGTTGGATAGTATAAAGTAACTAAGTCAAACTAGGTTTAAGTTAATGGTTCCAGATAAGACATAGGTATTAAAATATAAAGAAGGTGAGCATCAGTTCAAAGTATACAGGGTATCATGTTTTAGGGGTAAGAATAGAGTTACCAAGCAATCATGAACAACTTTAAGGAATAACTGACTTTTAGGTATCAAGATAGGGTTACTGAGTATAACTTGCACAGGGTTCAACATTACAATTACTTTGGTATACTAGCATGGTATGACTTTTGAATTACTTGTATGGTAATCTCCAAGCAAAGTTAAACTACTTGCAATAGATAATCGAGGGTTCATGGAATTTGCATATAATACGAAAGACAGATTTGAAACTACTTGGATCATGTATACATATATATATCAAGGTGAATTAGAATACTCGCATTATATATATAAAAGCTGGGCTAACATACCCTTGCAGTGTAAACAAAAAGGTAGGTTGAAACACTTGCCTTGAGAAAGGCTTGACTTGACTGGCAGGTGGGAGCAACTGGGAGCTCTACTTGACTTTAATGGCAAGTTTACCCTCGTCTCGCGAGCCTACACAAAATAATAATAACCTCATTATAATATATTCTCACCAACTCAACCTATTTATAAACTGGAATTATGCACATTGGCACTTAGGCCTATATACACATATATGCTTGTAATTATTCTATAAGCATAATAGTTCACATAGCCACATATGCTCACATAACACAGTTAAGTACATAATAATACATCAACACACTATATTGCATCACTAAGCTTGGATGATCTCACTCCATTCACTCAAGTCACTTAGTTATGCTAAACTAGCCAAAACTCTTAATATTTACCTCATAACTCGAAGTGCCTTTTCTAAACCATCAAGTTCTTATTGACCCTGACTTAGGCCTTACACTCTATTGACCTTATAATATCTTACAACTATTTTGATCAACCTAGGCATCACTCGTAAGTGCTCTAAAACTAAATGTGAAGTGAATGTGCTTATTATAGTGATTTCAGGATGACACCAATGGGTTTTTGAGTACAATTAACACCCTTACACTTCACGTTTACCTCCCAAAATTTTACACTAGACTCTTATGATCATAAGGCAACTCCAAAACTCGGTGTGGGTCAAGGGCCTAGCTTGGGCCTCCCTAGGCCTAAGCATAAAGTCCATGGTTCCCCTGTTTTCTAGACAGGAAAGTGTCCTATTTTGCCCTAACTTGTGACACATGATTATAACTCAATTGCTATGAATTATGGCTGGAAAAACACCTCTGACACTCCCTCTAACTAAGGCCAACCAAGGCCTAGTGAGGGCCTACCCATGACATGGTCAAAACTCGTCATTTCTAAGTTGTAGCAAAACTGTCCCCTGCTGGACAGATTAGGTGTTTTCACTCGTGCACTTAACCAAACACCCTACAAACCTCTAACAAACACCTGAAATCGAAAGTATACCCCTTGTACTAGCTTCTGGTGACTTGGACCTCAAAGTGCATTACAATGACATGGTCAAGTCTCACTCTAAACCTCATGATACCAAACTGAAAATCTGCAGAATCTATTGTACTCCTTTCCATCATGTTTCCAACTTGACAAACAAAATCAAACATCAACCAAAACCCAAACTAATCCTTAACCAAGGAAACCTAATGAACTAACACTCCCAAACACAATAGTGGCTTGGTGGAGATCATCCTTACCTAAGGTGTAATATAGCAAAACAAGGGTTAAAACAATACACTAATTACAAGTCATCAAAATTTCAAAAGTAACAACTTAAATCCTCCGTATATATACGAATAAAAATCACATATTAAGGAGCACAAATCATAATCAATATCTTAACTCAACTAAAATTAGAGCTTATTAACAAATATCAATCCAAATGATCAAGAACTTTCGAAAATCATGAGTTGAACCTATGCATGCATGCTTTCGAATTTATAAGCCAAAAAAATATGGTTTCCAAAATAATTCTATCATAAAATCAACATGCAAGCCTAGCATTAAATAACTAATATGATCACTTAGCATGCAGAGAGTTTTATCAAGTTTTTACTTCCGACTTCATGCTATTATCACATAAACATTCAAAAATCTAACAAGGCAACAAAACACCATCCATTCGGCTCCTAACAAGTCATGGCCGAATGGATTAGGGTGAAAACAACATTTGCATAAGTGTAACACACTCATGTATAGCCATTCTCAACCCTATGATAATATATCTCATGGTGAAGGCCTTAGATTCACAAGAATCAAGTGTGTTCACTTTGAGTTTAACAAAACACTAACATGCAAGATCAAAACATAAACTTTTCACCCTAAACTCTTTGGATTATAAATGAAGAAGATATAGGAAGTAAGATTAATTAAGTGGAAGGTGAATGTTTGAATGGAAATGAAGAAGAAAGGGGGTGGGGGCTTCGGCTAAGGGAGGAGCCGAGAGAGAGGGAAGGCCGATAGAGGGAGGAGGAGAAGAGAGGTGAGGATGGAGTGTGGAGTGGAGTGATTATGATAACTTGTATTTGTTTTTATGGTTTGATTTGACTAAAATGTGAGTGGAGTTGGAAATTGACAAAAACAACCTTCTAGCAAGCTTGTGCCATTTTGCTTGCAAGGATATAGAAGTAATTTGGCTAATAAAATGGGAGTTAGTGGGGTTGGAATTTCCAAGTTTGCCCTTAACTTGTGTTTGGGAGTAAAATGCATGTATGGGCAACTAAGTAATTTGCTAATTAAAAATCAACTAATCTATGTAAAATAATTTCTATAAATATAAATACACTTCCATAAATCACAAAATAAATATTATAAAATAGCTTATAATTTTAGAAATTTAATGATATAAAATTTGAAAATTTTTGTTAAAAGATTTTTAAAAATTGATTTTTCATATAGAATGATTTACTCTTAATTTCATCTAAAAATACTAAATAATAAGATTTTTCCCTTTTTAAAAATTTTGCATGAACTAATACATTAAACACTTAATTTATAGGCACTCAACATATAGATCATCCACGTTTATAATTCCACATAATTTAAATCTCAAATATAAGCACACAATTATATACTGATAAGTTTTAGAAATATCGGTCGTAACATTATCGATATCCTCTAAACATGAAGAAGTATCTAGAATCAGATGACGAGTCAACATACGAGTTTAAATAGAAGATAAATATTAAGGCCTTGGCAATACCTTCTCTTTCTATAACTTATTTTGTCATATTTCAAAATGATATATCTGTTAGAGGGTATATTCCCTAACACTTGTTTAATTATTTCGTGCCACAACCTTGTTTTCTGGATTTCATTTTTTTTCTCCAGAAATATCAGCCTTGAAATCTTTTCAGTTTTATTCATTTGATTTTGAATTCACTTCACATTCTTTTATTCTGACTGAGATGAACAACCCTAACTAAGGGGACACAAGGTATACATGTCTGTGTGATAGGAGTTGGATGAGACACCATCACTTGTGTGTGTTGTGACTACAAGAGGGTTAACAACCTTTAGTAGTGTCTTAATTTAGGCACACAATACCAAGTTCATTTGATCATATTGATCTCTCAGTTATTCTTTCATTTCAACAGTACTTGTTCATAAATTCATATTTTGGTTCTGTTATGATATAAAATTCTTCTCTCTTTGAAATTCCATTATTTTTTCATCTCAAATATTCGAAGGTATGCCAATTTGTTATACGTTTGTAGGTTGTTTGGTTAGGTGCATGAGTGAAAACACCAAATATGTCCAGCAGGGGACAGTTTTGCTATAACTTAGAAATGAGGAGTTTTGACCATGTCATGGGTAGAACCTCACTAGGCCTTGGTTGGCCTTAGTTAGAGGGAATGTCAGAGGTTTTTTACCAGCCATAGTTTATAGGAATTGAGTTGGAATCATGTGTCACAAGTTAGGGCAAGACAGGACAATTTCCTGTCTAGAAAACAGGACACTTTCCTGTCTAGAAAACAGGGTAACCATGGATTTTAAGCTTAGGCCTAAGGAGGCCCAAGCTAGGCCCTTGATCCACACCGAGTTTGGGAGTTCAGTTATGTTCAGAAGAGTCTAGTGTAAAAGTTTGGGAGGTAAAATTGAAGTGTAAGGGTGTTAATTGTACTAAAAAACCCATTGGTGTCATCCTGAAATCACTATAATAAGCACATTCACTTCACATTTAGTTTTAGAGAACTTACGAGTGAGGCCTAGGTTGATCACAGTAGTTGTAAGATAGTATAAGGTAAGTAGAGTGTAAGGCCTAAGTCAGGGTCAATAAGAACTTGATGGTTTCGAAAAGGCACTTCGAGTTTTGAGGTAAATATTAAGAGTTTTGGCTAGTTTAACATAACTAAGTGACTTGAGTAAGTGGAGTGAGATCATCCAAGCTTAGTGATGCAATATAGTGTGTTGATATATTATTATGTACGTAAATGTGTTACGTGAGCAATGTGGCTATATGAACTATTAATCTTATAGGATAATTGCAAGCATATATGTGTATATAGGCCTAAGTGCCAATGTGCTTCATTCCAGTTTATAAATAGGTTGAGTTGGTGAGAATATATTATAATGAGGTTATTATTATTTTGTGTAGGCTCGCAAGATGAGGGTAAACTTGCCATTAAAGTCGAGTAGAGCTCCCAGTTGCTCCCACCTGCCAGTCAAGTCAAGCCTTTCTCAAGACAAGTGTTTCAACCTACCTTTTTGTTTACACTGCAAGTGTGTGTTACCCCAGCTTTTATATATATGATGCGAGTATTCTAATTCACCTTGATATATATGTATACATGATCCAAGTGGTTTCAAATCTATCGTTTGTATTATATGCAAATGCCATGAACCCTCGAGTATCTGTTGTAAGTAGTTTAACTTTGCTTGAAGATTGCCATGCAAGTAATTCAAAAGTCATACTATGCTAGTATAGCAAAGTAATTGTGATGCTGAACCATGTGCAAGTTATACTCAGTAACCCTATCTTGATACCTAAAAGTCAGTTATTCCTTAAAGTTGTTCATGATTGCTTGATAACTCTATTCTTACCCCTAAAACATGATACCCTGTATACTTTGAACTGATGCTCATCTTCTTTATATTTTAATACCTATGTCTTATCTGGAACCATTACCTTGAACCTAGTTTGAATTAGTTCCTTTATACTATCCAACAATCCTGTTAAACCTCATTGTCAAATTCTTTGTGAATAGAAACTTTGCGATTCCATTTGATAAGGTATCAGTCTAGTTGATCATGGATTTAAAGTTGACTAGAACCCTTGATAAAGATGTTCATTGTTTAATAATTTAACCGTCATTTGGCATCAATTCAATTTTTATAATAAAACTTAAAAAGTGGATTTTCAGTTCCAAAGGGGGACAAATGTTTTCTTTAAACAGTGGATTTGGACTGAGACGCAAGTCATTTACACTCTTAATTTGTAGGCTTAAAGGTTGCCTAGGGATCCCATTAATGTTCTAGAACCCAGCGAGGTTCGGGATTACTTCACAAGTATTCACCGGCTGTAATCCGTAGCGTTATAAAATGGTTTTTGATAAAGAAATGGGTTTGAAGTGTTTTATTACAAGAAAAAGATGCCATCACCCTGAAAGTTTATCTTTTGATACTATATTGTTGAATCTTTCATTTCCATTGTTATTCTTTTATTCTTGTTTATGTAGATTATAGCACTTGTTGAGCATTTTGCTCACTACTTGCTTTACCCTGATATTACAGCTAGCAGATATGGTTAGATTCAAGCAGATAACACGTACGACTTGTGATGCCGATTCATATGTTCGAGCTCAGGTAGATTAGTGATCGTTTTGTGTGAGGACTCGAAATTAAAAATCAGGTTGTAATAGTTAATAGTGTTGGGCTGTTCCAAACCCAAAACTGTAAGATCTCGGATTCAGATGTGTTTATTTCCTTTTGTTAACTATTGTAATAATTCGTGTAGTGTCTTTTGTTAAATTTGGGGCGTGAGAGATAATCTTCATCGTCGTCAAATTGTAGTAGCCTCGGAAGATTCCACAAAAGACATTCGTAACTGCCACGAGTTTTATCCAGCTCAACACAACCATCTCAAACGAATGCATCTATCTTAACTTAATCGTTGGTACTATATCCAATAGTCCAAAAGGACCTTGATATAAGTTCAAACGTCCTCACATAGCTATACACACTCCTACACACTCTCGTTTCTAGTTTACTATAACCTCAGCTCTGATACCAACCTGTAACGCCCCCAAATCCGGGGTCAGAAGATTTGGTCGTCACTATAAAACCTCAATCCAATTTAAACTGGTAAATCAAAATGCAAATGCCAGCGGAAGATATTTATTCATTTATGACCCCAAACTAATCCAATATCTTTTAAGGTTACAGTTCTGGAAACAAGAATTCAAAATTCCATAAATAATTTTCAGTTTCTTTTAAAACTCTTTTCAACAAATTCCAATTCAATACTAACCCGCTAGTATAACTTCGAAAAGAAGTATACTAGGCCCAACTATAAAATAACACAATTATAATATAATATAAGATAAACAACTTTACACAATAAAACTTATACTAGCCCGCAAACCCTGGACCAACCACCTTCCAAGAGCTTCTTCTTTACTTCCTCGAATTATGCGGCTTAACAGCGCAAGCTAATCCTCACTGGAGGTTAAATTTAAAAATAGGCAAGTATGAGCAGAAGAATGCTCAGCAAGTTCATTATAGCAAATATAAGGTCGTTTTGATATAAAACCGACATCTACAATAGTGCAGATCAATTTAAAATCATAATTGCTGAAATAGAAATTTATTAAAGAATCGGATAATTGTTTCTCATTGTACTCAAAACTCTTTTTGATATTTTCGAGCGAAACGCTTCAGCAATATTATGAATCTTGACGAGAACAAAGCTCGTAAATAGTGTTTACGGAAATATCGTAAACAACACTAACATGAAACAATGATTATGGAGTGAATCATAAACTTTATTCAAAACCGAACTCTTGATATTAATACTTATTTTATTGTCATATCAAATTAGATATCAAATGGGGCACCCAAGGCACATATCGGCCTAAAGGTATTATATCTTGTATAATACCTAAATCTCCGATGGACTGCCGCCACGACCTCTTACGCAACCATCCAATCTTAAAAACATTTTATTGAAAGGGGTCAGAATACTTGACACTTATAAACTTTTATTCCCCCATTTAGTAGGGCAGGAATACTCACAAAACCAACTAATTTTTCTCAAAACCCAAAACATTTATAAATCCATTCATTTGATAAGTAAAATCACTTAGCTATTCTGAACATAGAATAGCAGAAGAGTACCTGCTTAAACAGAATCATTTAATTCAGTGATATGTAAAACATTTATCTATTCTGAACTGAGAATAGAGAAAGCAATACTTGCATAAGAAGATTTAAAATAAATATCACTTGAACAATAAGTGATGATAGGGATACTTGCATAATAAGATTCAAAATAAATATCACTTGAACAATAAGTGATGATAGAAATACTTGCCTTTGAGATTTAGTAGTTAGTCACACTCGCAATGACGCATCTATTCTGACATTCTATCTCAAAACATCATCGTCTCTTTATCTCAATATTTTTTGACGTGTTGTTCCTGCGATTGCTAGAAGCCAGATAACCATCACTATTCCATTTCACTCCTAATCTTACATCTGATTCTGATGGTCTCGAATGACCCGTATCTTGCAGAGCTTTTCCTACCAAACTCTAGGTTATTCCTAAACCGACTTTGGAGCTTGGTTCTTTCATCTGGAACCTACAGAGTCGAAATACCCTAGATTAGATGATTGCTTAAGCTTGGCATATCCTCACTATCAGTTCTACTCTTACGATTACATAGCCCGACTCGTAACATACTTCATATTATACACGTATCAGCTAGGGTTCACATTCTCGAAAATCGGTTCGGTGCTCATTTTCAGAAAATATGTATATCTGTCTTTTTTTCGAAATTAGGGTTATCGGTTTTGGCAAAGTATTTCATCACAACACATAATCAGGTTCCGTATAGAGTACTCATATATAACCGATCGACGTTCCGATATTCATTGGGTACGGCCTCGCGTTTCCGTAATTTAATTTTCTGGAAATCGGGCAGCACTTCCTTTGATTATCGGCTAACCCGTCGAACATCTCGACGTCAAATCAATCACAACACAATTACCAAAAAATCCAATTGTCCAAGCCCCATCCACCAATTCAACAAACTGTGACAATTCGCAATTCACATACACCAATCAAATACACTTATTAATCGCTATTATCCGTATTTTTATGTTTTAATCATATTTCATAATTTTATTCGTCATTTGTATTTTTAAATCGTATTTTGTATTTTAAATCGTAGGGCTCAGAAATATTCATCATAGTCCACCGTCGGCTCGCCGAAACTCATCGCCACGGCGGTAAAAATTCGCGGGTACCCTATAAATTGGGTTTCCAACGAGAATATTTACCGATTAACTTCCTGAACAATTGAAATATTTTTCTATTAAATCATCAAATAATTTCAGTCGAATATTACAAAAGATATATTCAGTAACCAGAAATCGAAAACTACAGTAACCCCGGCCCATGCGCACACGCGCGGCCGGAAGAAGGAAGAAGGGAAAAAACCCAGGCATCACGCAGTGAATCACCATCGCAAACAACACAAACCATCACAGACTTAAACACACAGCCACAAACATATATACACATAACTGCATGCACACAGGGGTCGTGACACGTGCCACCGCCGTTGCCTTGCCGGAGAGCCGGCGGCAACAGGGTGGCGAGGACAGGAACGGAAGCAAGAGAACCGGACAAGAAAAAGGAATTACCCGGAGGATTAATCGACCGGAAGAAAAGGAAGAGGGGTGAGGAAAAACGAGAGAGAGAAGAGAGGTTGTAGAGAGAGAGAGAGAGGTGGAATCGAGATGAGAGAAGGGGGGTGGTTACAGGGGTATGTGTGTTTTTGTTTATGTGGTTTATTTATTTATTTATTTATTTGCAACACCTATTGTGAATGCCCGCAAAAATATGAAATTTGTACCTTAACGAGCAAATCACGAGTAAAAATAATTCTAAAATTTTACCCAAAATAACTTTAAAATTGTCGCTATAATTAACAATTAACCAAACAAAATTTTCAAGATTTTAAATCATTTTTAAGACGTATACTGGATCCTTATTTACAATTAAACAAAATAACGCGCGGGTCAAATAAATCCTAAAAAAAATCTCCAAAATAATTTTAAAACTCCCGAAATATTCCAAACTTAATAAAATATAAATTTCATAATTTTTGAAGAATTCTAGAATTAAATATTGATTTTATAATTAAATGCAATCAGAAAATCATTTAAAGATAAATAAACAATAAAAATATTGATTTCTAAATTTTATAAATTCCTAAAAATAATAAATAACATTGTAGAGCAATAAAAATGATTTTAGAGACAATCCAAATATTTATGGAAATAATTTTTGAATAAAATCACCTTTAACTATAAAACAAATAACACAGCGTCACAACTAAATACACAAATGATCCTCGAACACCAACAATCACACATAATTAATAAAAATATTAACAAAAACAATATCCAGCTGACAGAACCCATACACATAGTTTATTTATTTAATAATTCGATAATTACATTTACATATCGGGTCTGAAAATAGGTTACTTAGCCGCTAAGTAACTATATAACGATACAATTTAATGTGAGATTTGGAGAATTATCAAAACAGGGCCTCTTATAAAACGCTTTATACGAAGATAATGTAATAATATCCCGTCTTTCTATAATACGGGTTTTATTAATTTATCAAAATGTTTATCGTATTGAAAATTTTGCGTCGGGACTCTTACAGGTCCAACCGTACTCCGGATCGAAAAAGTCAAAACACGGAAAACAATTGAAGTTGAACGATTCCCGGCTTTATAAAATAGTTTTATAATTACTCAGAAAATAATTAATAAATCCATAAATTATTATAAGATCATATAACAGTCCAAAAATTACTAGAAAAATATCATAATTATCTATATTTTATTCTGGACATATAATAATTAGAATACTTACAGAATATCATATATAAACATCCAAATCATCAAGTCCACTTACCAGATAATTCCCTAAAATTCACATAAAAATCACATAAACAATTCAAAATAATTATAATAAAAATATCTGAAAATATGGGTTATTACAAAACCGATGTTATATGTCCTCTTTCACATCGGTTTAAAAGCGATGTTAAATGGGGGTCTTTAACATCACCCACAAAGACATCGATTTTTTCATTCATAGACATTGGTTTTTAGCCGATGTCTACTGACGTTTTTCTAGTAGTGGTGCATCAGCAGTTGTCTGGAATTCATGATTTAGAGTAGATGCACTATGTATCTCCTCATCAAGTTCCTGCTTGATCTTGAGCAAGTTCTGATTGTAGTAAGCTTTGACCAGTTTTCTTTTCTTTGGCCTTGGACTTGTACCAGCATCAAGATTTATTATACTTTGAATAGCATCAGTAGTTGTGCCCTCTTCAGTTGGTAATACAACTAGTCTTGGAGAAGAACCAGATGAAATGTTTGGAAATCTAGAAGATAAGGTAGCATTGTCCTCATCTGAATCTGATTCTAATCCCGCAAGTACAAGTTTCCTCTTGACAGATTCAGAAGGTTTAGAAGAAGGAGGAACTTGTTTTGCTTCAACTTTTGACTTAGCTACACCAGGATTTGTAGCTCTCTTAGCCAAATCTTTCTTTCTTTTTACAACAGGTGTCTTTTGGGAGACACCTGAGGTGGCTTCTATTTGTGGTTGTTGTGGTGGTTGAGTTTATGTTTGGTTTTGTGTTTGGGATTGTGTGTGGGTTGTTGTGCTAGGGTGAGCTACATAGGGGGTTCCCAATGGTAATTTCTTGCAGCTTAGCACTCTGTCTCTTAGGAAAACCATAAGTCTCAAAGAGCCTTGTAATGACAAGTTCCTAGCAACCAATCGCAACCTCAAGGGAGCTAAATTCAACCGCTTTTCATCTTATGAAATTAAGTCAGAAAAAGTCCTTTTGTCAATTTAAATACTGACACTATTTGATTAGAGGGGATAGGGGTATCAGGGAAATAAACATTGAAAATCAACTGACAGAATCTAGCATAATATACTATATTCCTATCAGTATTTAATCTATCACCTATAAAAGATAAGACTATTCTACCATAATCATAATTTGAACCATGAATTAGAGAGTACCCTATCTGTTGTGTCATGATGGGCAGGGCATCAAAATTAGAAGATTTGTTATTGAAGGCCTTTGTGATGCAGTCAAAGAAGAAATTCCATTCCTTCCTGAGCCCATTCCTTTTCAATTAACCAAGGTTCTTCAGATCCTTGTCATAGCCTATCTCAGTAAAGAATCTCCTCATTTCAGTATCTCTCATGTATCTAGTGTGGGAGGTATGAGCAGGCAACTGTAATACATCCCTTACAGTTTGAGGAGTTACAATCCTTGTTTTATTATCAAATTCAAATACAAGGTTAGGAGACCCAATAGCTCCTCCATCATCATAGACTCCAGTCCTCCAGATAGCAAGCACCTGGTCACCAGATATTGTGGGTGGAGCTTTGAGAGCAAACCCAATCTCACTTGATCTAAGAAAGTCCTGAAAAATATGAAAATCAACATTCACACTATTGTTATTCAGGATAGCAGAATAGTTGTTAGTCACAAACTTTGCACCACCATAATCAAATGGTTTAGAAGAAATAGGTGAAGTCATGGTTAAATTGCAAAAGAAAATTCGAACATAACTTAGGGTTTAGAGTTTACGGGTGAGAGAAGGTAAAGCAGCAGAGAGAAAGGTAATAGATATAAGTAAAGTGTTAATTGAAATCAAGAATTGATTTTATATAATACATCACTCCGCTAATTTAGAAATGATTCAATTTAGTGGGACACGTGGAAGTATATGATTTACTATAAAAGTAATCATGTAAACGTGTGTTACTGCGTGCACAATTTCCGAGAATACGGTTTTGTATTAATTGAACGCTTTCCATATCCTCACGCCATCCTGTAAACAACTGTAATCATGCAAAAAATACCCACTTGCAAATAACTTCAAATCTGTAATTAAAATACTAATTAAAATAATATTTGAATAAATTCAAAAATTAACATCAAA